>NC_056743.1:1750164850-1750457350 GCF_019279795.1 Protopterus annectens | reverse complement strand
ATTTCTTATGCTAAGAGGTTGAGAGGTATGGGTTCAAGTGAAGAAGAGATATGTGTCTACATTTTAGAAAATGACACTCCTAGGTTCATAGGTTCATGGGTAGGTACTAGGCTATCGGCCCTGGGGCCTGTACAAGCCCAGACAAAAAGGTACCCTGGCTTTTGCCACCCAAGAAAATTATTTTCCTTTGCCACTGTCGAGCAGAGCCACAGAGGTGATCCCTGGGGTGAATTTCCTATTTCCCTTCCAATCATCAAGATTTTTCTTGAAGAGTGCAAATGAGGAGCTTTGTTTGATATAGATAGGTAGTTTATTCCAGAGTATGGGAAGTCTTTGGGACAGGAATCTATCCCTCCGGCATGTTCTGTTTATTGTGGTGAACAGGTTTAGGTCCCTAGAGTGTGTAGCTCGGAGGGATTGGGATTTCGTTAAGTGGAGCATGTCCAACAGCTCTGGGTTTGACATAGCTTTGTATGTTAGGCAGAGATCACCTCTGAGTAGGCGATATGCGATGGAGTAAAGCTGGAGTTTTTTGAGACTGTCTGCGTAGGTCATCTGTTTGAGGCCGGTAATCCTCTTTGTGTGGTATTTCTGCGGCCTTTTCAGTTGTTGTAGATGTCTTGTGAGGTACATACCAAAAGGGGTGTTGTACTCTATAATGGGTCTAATGAGTGATGAGTAGAGGGAACAATGACCTCTTTTCTTCTGCATGAGAAACCTTTTGTGATGAGGTGTGCCACGTAGAAGGATTTCCTGACTACTGTGGCGATGTGATTATCAAAGGAGAGACTACTGTCCACTTGTGTCCCAAGGTCTCTTATCACACTGTCGGTGTTAAGTATACTACCGCCTATGTTGTAGTTCATGGGTACAGAGGTTTTTACCAAAGGGGATGACAAAGCACTTTTTGGCATTGAGCTTGAGGCCATGGCTTTGACACCAGGCATCTGTCTCAGTGAGACCCTTTTGTAGGATGTCCACATCGTTAGGAGTTTCGATTATGGCTCCTAGTTTGCAGTCACCTTCTATGTTAGCCTGTACTTTAGAGAAGTAGATACCAAACAGGAGTGGACCCAGGACTTAACTCTGTGGTACTCCACTTGTCACTGGTCTGAAGGCGGGTTTGGAGTCTGCTACTTTCACAGTGTGGGTTCTGTCGGTGAGCCAGATGGAAATCCATCTTGTGACATAGGGATTTATACCTAGTTTAGTGAGTTTATCTATAATTGCAGAGTGGGGGATGGTGTCGAAAGCCTTGGCAAGATGTAGATAGGCTGTGTGAACCACCTTACCTTTGTCTACGGCTTTGGTGACTGCTTCAAAGAAGTCTTTCAGGTTTAGGAGACATGATCTGCCTTTTATTTTACAAACCCGAATTGGGTGGGGTCTAGAGTTTGGAGATTACCAATGCCTTTGTTTATAAATTCCATGATGATACATTCCATGGCCTTACAGACCAGGCTAATCCGGCTAATGGGGCGGTAGTTCCCGGGGTCTGTGGTGGCTCCCCCCTTGTGGAGTGGGATAACCATTGCTGTGCGCCATTCAGCAGGCACAGAGCCTGAGGTGAGGCTATGACTGAACATGGTACTTAGGTGGGGTGCCAGTTCGTTCTGTAGTTCGTGTAGACCGCAGCCTGGGATGTTGTCTGGTCCCATGGATGCTGTGTTCTTGGCTTTGGAGAGTGTGGTTTTTACCTGTGCAGCCCGTGATTACAATAACTTTGCATTCTTCCGGTACAGAGATGGGCTCTTTAGGGGGGTGAGAGGGGGGTAAAGTTAGCACTGAACCTATCTGCCAGGATGTTGGCAATATCAGTTGGGTCTGTATATTTAGTGCCATTGTACTGTAACTCAGAGCAGATCTGAGTGTTGCCATTGAGATTCTTGACATAGCTATAGAATGCTTTGTGGTTGTCTTTAGAATCAGTGACAATTTTGTTTTCGTAACTAGCTTTGGAGGATTTTATCAGGGATCGCAGCTTCTTACTGAGGCTGACCAGGGAGCTCCTCCACTAGTGGGATTTTACTCTCTTTTGCAACAGTTTCTTCCTTTTGTTGTACAGTTTGTTTATGGTAGGGGACCACCAGATTGGCTTCCTTTTTTTGGAGGATAGCATCTTGGTTCTGTTTGGGATAGCACGATCCATGCACTCATGTAAGTGCTTATAAAGTGCAATTGTGTAGGATTCAGTAGTCGTAACTGTGTTGTCCATCTACATGGGTGTCATGAAGTTCACCACTTCTGTCTTAAGAAGCATGAAGTTGGCTTTGGAGAAATTTATTACCATGGTTTCCTTAATGGGGGGTGGGGGCAGGATGTGGATATCTAGGGTAATTAGCTTATGGTCGGATTGGACCAATGAGGCGTTGACTTCAGGTGTGGAACACTGGTCACGCATGTTGGTAATGACTAGATCTAGGATATTGTTGCCCCTGGTGGGGTTGTGGATAAGTTGATCCAGGGCATTGGAGTTTATGAATTCCAGAAAGCGTTGAGTGAAGGAGTTGGTACATGAGTAGTTTACCCAGTTAATGGTGGGGTAGTTGAAATCACCCATTATTAGGGTGTTTGGTTGAACCCTAATATTTTCCAGTACATCAAGAAAAGAGGAGTGGGAATCCTGGGGCATGGTGGGTGATCTGTAGCAAGCTACAATTTGGATTACGGTTTTGCACAGAGTTAGTTGCACTTGGATAACCTCTGCTGCATTATGCTGAGCAACTAGCCTGGAGATGTGGATACCCTTAATGAATATGGACACACCTCCGCCTTTGGTGTTCCGGTCCATGTTACATGGCCGAAAAGTGTGGTATGAGTTATAGCCTGGTAGTGCAGGGGTGCTTTCTGGAGCCTTGAACTAGGTCTCAGTCACTGCACAGATATCAATGTTCTCCATTTTAAGGAGTGCCTCAAGTGAGTGCATTTTGAGATTTAGACTTCTAGCATTGAGTAGCATCACCCTCAGTTTTTGCTTGCCTGTTCCTGTTACGGTGGTGAATTTGTCATTTGAACGTTGCCTAAAAAAGGCACTATAGGGGTGGCAAGAACCTAGCCATTATCCGGAATCCCAGGGGTGACAGGTGCAGGCCATCTCAGGCAAAGCATCATGGTCTGTCGACCATGTCATCCCAGGCAGACAGTTACTGGATCCCTTTAGAATGGCACCAGAAGCTTAGGCAATTGTTGAAGTCAATCATTTTGTCCTTGTACTGCGGCATCATTCTGGGTGATGGCAGAATGCTACTCAGCGCTAGGGTCATACTTGCCTAGGCTACAAGATCGGAGAGCTCTTCCAGGTCCCTTTTCATGTAGTCCAGGGACTAACTGGCACTTAAACCTCTTGGTAGGGCAGATGTAGAAAGTATGTATGTAGATTCAGAAAGTTTAATTAAAAATAATCTGGAAATCCAAGAATGAAAGCACAAATTAGTTGTTTGTTGTTTTTATGTAGTCTTTGTCATGTCAGGCTGCAAACCAGGATTATCCCCAGGTCTGAAAGAAGGTACAAATTTTATAAAAGTGTTACACTGCTCTGTACATTGATTTGATTTGGTCAGTATGTCTAAGATATATATATATATATATATATATATCTATATATAAAAACTGTGGAAGATTTGCTTTACACCATGCATACTTTTTATGAATCCACTCCCCTAGGGCATTTATAAGCCTAGCCAGAGTGTATGTGGCTTACACCACCCCTTAGGATGAGAATACTACGCCCTTTTAGGGTTTAGTTTACTATGCCTCTGTCTAGTAGTGACACAGAGATGACCCCCGGGGTAAACTTACGATCTCCCATCCACTCGTCGAGATTTCTCCTGAATAGAGTCAGTGAGGAGCTCTGCCTAACATGGACTGGGATTCTGTTCCAGAGTGTAGGGAGCCTCTGGGTTATGAATCTGTCCCTCCAGCATGTTCTATTTATTTCTGTGTTGAGGTTTAAGTCACTTGTTCTCGTGGCTCTGATGGATTTGGATTTTCTGAGGTGGAGCATGTCCATTAATTCAGGACTGGACATGGCCTTGTACGTCAGGCACAGATCACCTCTGAGTAGGCGGTATGCGACTGAATAGAGCTGGAGTTTTTTCAGTCGGCAGCATATGACATATGTTTAAGACCCTTTATCCTCTTGGTGAGGAACTTTTGGGGTCTTTACAACTGCTGCAGGTGTCGGGTGAGATACATCCCAAATGGGGCATTGTACTCAATCATTGGCCTGATAAGAGAAGAGTACAGGGGCACAATGACCTCTCTTGATCTAGATGTGAAACCCTTCATGATAAGGTGGGCAATATAGAAGGTCTTCCTAACCACTTTGGCAATGTGAGTGTCAAATGGGAGGTTACTGTCAACCTGGGTCCCTAGGTCCCTGATTACCTCTTCCATACTTAATGGATTACCGCCTATGTGGTAATTTGTCAGTACCTTGTTTTTCCCAAAGGGTATGACTATACATTTCCTGGCGTTCAGCTTAAGGCCATGACTCTGGCACCAATTATCCGTTTCTATGAGGCCTCTCTGAAGGATGTTTGTGTCCGCTGGAGTATCAGTTATGGCACCCAGTTTGCAGTCATCTGTGAACTTTGTCAGCCACAATCCTCCTATGTTTGCCTGTACCTCGGAAAAATAAATGCCAAACAAGAGGGGTCCCAGGACTGAGCCCTGTGGGACACCGCTTGTGACTGGCTTAGAGTCTGACATAGCTCCAGCAACTCTGACCCTGTGGGTTCTGTCCTTGAGCCAGTTTGCAACCCATCTTGTGACATATGGGTTTACATTTAAGCTGGTGAGTTTGTCTATGATGCCCGAATGGGGTATTGTGTCAAAGGCTTTTGCAAGGTCAAGGTAGGCTGTGTGAACTGCCTTGCCCTCATCAATGGCCTTAGTGACTGTTTCAAAAAAGTCGACCAAGTTCAAAAGGCAGGATCTGCCCTTGACAAAGCCAAATTGGGTAGGATCCAATGTCTGTAGGTCCCCAATGTCTTTGTTTGAGTTCCATAATGATCCTCTCCATAGCTTTGCAGACCAGGCTCGTCAAGCTTATGGGGCGGTAATTTCCAGGGTCCGTAGAAGCACCGCCTTTGTGAAGTGGGACCACTGTTGCCGTGACGCCACTCTTTGGGTACGTATCCTGTAGTAAGGCTAAGATTAAACAGCAGCCTTATGTGTGGGTTTAGTTCCTCTTGGAGTTCATGTAGCACACAGCCCGGGACACCATCCGGTCCCATTGATGCTGTGTTTATAGCTTTAGAGAGGGCGGCTCTCACCTGGGCATCTGAGATGTTAGGGAGGCTACACTCTGCTGGGATAGTTATTTCTCCTTTTGGGGAGGGGAGGAGAAATTTGCACTGAACCTGTCTGCCAGAATGTTGGCAATGTCAGTGGGTTCAGTGTATTTTGTGTCATTTTGGACTAACTCTGAGCATATCTGGGAGTTTCCACCCAGGTTTCTAACATAGCTAAAGAAGGCCTTGTGATTGTCTTTTGTGTCTTTTGTGATTTTTCTCTCAAAGTTGGCCTTGAATGATTTTATGAGTGATCGTAGTTTTTTGCTAGTACTGATCAGAGATGCCTTCCCTTTTAGGGATTTTGCTCTGTCATGTAGTAGCTTCCTCCTCCTGTTGTAAAGTTTGTTTATGGCTGGGGTCCACCATACCGGGTGCCTGCCTTTGGGGGAATGGGTCTTGGTTTTATTTGGGATTGCATGATCCATGCATTCTTGAAGGTGCCCATAGAAGGCATTTGCAAAAGATTCAGCAGTGTGGGTTGTGGTTTCCACTGGCCCAGGGGCCTTGAAAGATACCACTTCAGTCTTAAGAAGTGTGAAGTTTGCTTTTGAGAAGTTCTTCACTGTGGTCTTTTGTGCAGGGGGTGGGGGCGGGATGTGGATTTCCAGTGAGATTAATTTATGGTCTGATCTTACCAAAGAGGGATGTACTTCCGGTGTGGAGCATTTTGTCCCCATGTTTTTGATGATCAGGTCTAGTATATTGTCTCCTCTTGTGGGAATGGTGACTAGTTGTTCCATTGCATTTGAGTTTATGAATTCTAGGAACCTTTGGGCTAGGGTGTTAGGGCTTGAGTAATGTTCCCAGTCTATGTTTGGGTAGTTGAAGTCTCCCAAAATGATGGTATTTGGAGAGGCATTCATACTCTCCAATGTCTTCAGGAAGGCTGTGTGGGGTTCCTGAGTTTGAGAGGGTGGTCTGTAGCATGCTACAAACTGTAAGGCAGTTTTGCCTATGGTTAGTTGCACCTGGATAGTCTCCGATGCTTCGTGCATTGCCACTAACCTGGAGGTGTGGGTATCTTTGATGAAAATGGATACCCTCCTTTTGTGGTTCGGTCCAAGTTTTGGGGCCGGAAAGCATGATATGAGGTAAAACCTGATAGTGCTGGGGTGCTCTCAGGAGCCTTGAACCAGGTTTCAGTCACTGCACAGACATCGATGCTCTCCATACTGAGGAGGGCTTCGAGGGCATGCATCTTGAGGTTTAGACTTCTGGCATTGAGCAGCATTACCCTTAGTTTTTTTCCACTTGTGTTTTCTAGGGAGGTAGGTTTGTCATTTCAGCCTTGTCTAAAAAAGGCACTATGGGGGTGGAAAGAGCCTTGGCCAATATCCAGAAGCCTAGGGGTGACAGGTGCAAGCCATCCCTTGCGAAGCAGCGTGGCTTGTCAAGCATGTCATCCCAAGCAGACAGACACTGGATCCCCTTAGAATGACACCAGTAATTAAGCCAATTGTTAAAACTGATCATTTTGTCTTTGTACTGTGGCATCATTCTTGGTGAGGGTAAGATGCTGCTCAGGGTCAGGGTCATATCGGCCTGGGCTACATAATCAGAGAGCTCCTCTATGTCTCTTTTCATGTAGTCCAGGGAGGTATGTCTCAGGTCGTTCACACCGGCATGTACAATGACTGAGTCATATTTGTACTTGCTGTGGAGTGACCTGAGTGCTTGTGTTATGTGGCGGATTCTAGCTCCCGACAGGCAGCTTACTGTGACCCTGTCCTTGTTCAGTCTGGTGAGCGTCAGTGTGCCTGACTATGGAGTCACCTATTACAAGTGTGTCTGGCATGTTGTTTGGCCTTAAGGGCTGTGACTGTTTAGCACACTGACTTTGTGAACTATGTGTTGCATGTGCTATGTCTTGAGGTGGTGGTTGCTTTGGTGTCTGCTTTGGAGGCCTCTGTTGTTTTGGTAGATTTTTAATCAGCGCCTCCGAGTATGTTTTTGTGTGTTTATGTGTTTGGTTTGCAGTTGTGATAGTTCTATGTGAGACTGGGTTTGTGGTGTGCGTGGTTACCTTCTCCTCCTGACTGGTCTTGCCAGTACTGAATTGCGAGAGCTCAGCCTCCAGTTTGACTATATAGTTGCATCTCTCGCATATATTTGTATTTGTTGGGAGGAGGAGAGGGTTGTCTGTGTACATGAGGCAATTGTAACATTGCCTCAAGATTCCCAGATTCACCAGCTGAACAGGAGAGGACGCCAGCAACTGACCCTTCGACATGCTAGAAATAGTGAAAAAGATTGCTGTGTAACTGAGTCAGAAAGGACCTATAGGGAGATGTGTACTCAACAGAATTTAGGTGAATGAAGTACTTTCTTTTGTTTAAGAGTGCTTTACCTGTATAAAAATGCTTTAGGAGCAAGTGCTGAGCTTTTCAGATAGAGTATAGGCTGTTTAGATTGCAAGTAGAACAGTTCTAAGGGAAAAATTGAAGAGCAGACTTGGTGGAGCCAGAAAAACTTTAACCTTGTTTAACCGCTGCTATGCGCATCGACGCAAAGCCGTGCAAACGCGGATTTTAAGCAGTGAACTACAAAAGAGCTAGGAATAGTCTGGCTTGCAAACTGAAGGCAAGGCACTAGGATTTAAGGTCATATGTTCTAGCCCATAATACGCAATATTTGGAAGCATTAAAATCACTAAAAATAATGTACTTTATCATTTTTTCACCTGTGTGTTGAAACTGTGTTCATATTGATGGCAGCATTCCAGTAAAATAACATCAAGTTTAACACTATCTAATGTTACTTATTTTGTGACAGTCAAAATCTGTGTCTTGTCAAATATAATTGTTTTTCTTGAGTCAGGTCTCAGTGCAGGGAATGGAAAGCTGTGTGATGGGGCTGTGGGTCTTATTTTGTTGCTGCTAGATGTAGGATTAATTGGACCCTGATGAGGATGCGAACACATCCAAGAACAACACAGTTCATCCAGTTGAAAAATACTACTATAAATCACATAGATATATGCTTCTCAGAATTTATAAAGGACCATGTAGATTTCAGAAATGGGAATATTTAACTTGTGTAACTGTTTAGCTGCCTTTGATGAGGCAGAAGTAAAATCTGTAGTTCTTCTTACACTAATATACTGTAACAAAGGCAGCAAACCACTGCTTCTACATTTCTGCATTAGGGAAAACTGAAGGTATCGCTTCAGATTCATATGCTGTGTGAAGTAGGGCTATTTATTTGTATCTGTTAACTATTACTTCTAGTTGATTTGCTGTGATACATAGCAACGTTTTCTCTTGTATATATTGTGTTAAGCATGATTTGTGGCCATACCTTAGGTCACCCACATTGTCAAGTGTGGCAGTAGTAAGTTTGGCTAGTTAGCATCTGCATACTTCCAACACAATGCTAAAGCTACATGGTGGCTAGCAGAAGACAGGGACATCGCAAGCACATCCATAGGGAATCAGATAAAAGCCTGAGCGTCTGAAAAGTAAAGGAAACGGGGAAAGTGCTAAGATGACAGACATGTATAGCAGAAGACTTAGATTAAAATATAATAATTTTGTGCCTATTTTAAAGTCCCCCCCCTCTGAAACTATATTTTGTACCATACAAGAAAAGGGAACCTAACCTGACCAATGAAGATACCACAGTGCACATACTGAGGATAGTAACCTTTATGTCAGCATTCCATCTTTGCTATCACTACCCCTTCCTTGCTAGTTCCATGCTTCTTTCTTGTGTTACTGCTTCCTGTCATTTGCTACATTGAATTTGAGGGTGTCTGTTTGTGACCATTCATCCAAGCTGACCATGGCCACTTTCCTTTTCTGATGCTCTTTTGCATCAACTGTGCCACATTTTGTCTCATTAGCAAAAAAGGCATACTTTCCCTTCATACTTTTTGGACTATCACTTGTGTAAACATTGAAAAATACATCTCCTGGTATTGGCCTTAGTGATACCTCCCCCATAGCCATTCTTTCATATGAATAATCTCCATTCCGTGTGGTCTTTTGTGTCTCTTTGCCTAACAAGTGCTTCAAAAAATCCTTGATACTGCAACCCTTTACAATCCTGCTAGTTTGTTCATTAACATTTGTGTCCAACTCTGTCCAAGGACTTGATAAATTCTAATCAGTAAAGCACAAGGAACATCAGCCAAGAAATTCAAACTGCATGCCTCAAGTTGAAATTCAAGCATCTCATTCAACAAATGTTAAATTAAATAAATATATTTATATGCAAAGAAGATGGCAATATGACTGCTAGGTTCATAGGTAGGTACTAGGCTATTGGCCCTAGGACCTATATAAGCCTAGCCAAACGGTACCCTGGCTTTTGCCATCCAAGAAAATTATTTTCCTGTGCCACTGTCAAGCAGAGCCATAGAAGTGATCCCTGGGGTGAATTTCCCATCTCCCATCCAATCATTAAGATTTTTCTTGAAGAGTGCTAATGAGGAGCTTTGTTTGATATAGTTAGGTAGTTTGTTCCAGAGTATGGGAAGTCTCTGGGACAGGAATCTATCCCTCCAGCATGTTCTGTTTATTGTGGTGACCAGGTTTAGGTCCCTAGAGCATGTAGCTCAGAGGGATTGGGATTTCGTTAAGTGGAACATGTCTAACAGTTCTGGGTTTGACATAGCTTTGTATGTTAGCCAGAGATCACCTCTGAGTAGGTGATATGCGACAGAGTAAAGCTGGAGTTTTTTGAGACGGTCTGCTTAGGGCATCTGTTTAAGGCAGGTAATTCTCTTTGTGAAGTATTTCTGCGGCCTTTCCAGTTGTTGTTGTAGATGTCTTGTGAGGTACATACCAAAAGGGGCATTGTACTCTATAATGGGTCTAATAAGTGATGAGTAGAGGGGAACAATGACCTCTTTTTTTCTGGATGAGAAACCTTTTGTGATGAGGTGTGCCACGTAGAAGGATTTCCTAACTACTGTGGCGATGTGATTACCAAAGGAGAGACTACTATCCACCTGTGTCCCAAGGTCTCTCATCACATTTTCGGTGTTAAGTAGACTACCGCCTATGTGGTAGTTCATGGGTACAGAGTTTTTACCAAAAGGGATGACAATGCACTTTCTGGCATTGAGCTTGAGGCCATGGCTTTGACACCAGGCATCTGCCTCAGTGAGGCCCTTTTGTAGGATGTCCACATTGTTAGGAGTTTTGATTATGGCTCCTAGTTTGCAGTCATCTGTGAACTTTGTTAGAACTCTAACCTGTCAATGACCAGATGTACTCACAATAAGATTCATCTGACTGAAACATGTGCTATAGATCCTCACATACATTTATATATTTATATTACAATGCACTGTCAAACATACAACTTTGGACCATTGAACAAACTAAACCCTTAAGTAACCCTTACACAGGAAGTGTTATAATTCAAAGTACCATTGAAATCAGAAGGTGTCAGCATTTCTAACAAGTGTATTATAAAGCTTTTCTGATTTGAAAGTAAATTTTCATTGCCTCCCACAAGAAAAGTCACTTGCAGCTATAGTAAACATAGATCATATCCACAGCTGTAGAAAGTCATAGTCCATCTATATCACGTACAACACATTAAAAACTTTTTTTGGAATTTTGTGCGATAAAATATTCTAGAATTTAAATAAAAAACAGCAAATTATCAATGTTTTATTAATATCAGTTTTGTTAAAGAATATTTTTTCAGAATGCCAGGGTAGCTATTTTTTCTTACTTGTAAAAGTAAGCTGTCCAGAAACCTGCACTATCTGGGCAGGAGTGCGAGATACACTTAGAGTGGGAGGGGGATACATTATGAAAGTTGATTTGCAATTCTAAAAATCCTGGACACACCCCTGTTCAGAGGACTGACAGGAAATACTCCCTTAAACATGTCTATATAAAGCATTTTATCCAAATCTGACTTTAATCTTGGAAACGTGTTCTGTAATTTGAAACTTCACTTTTTTCAAGTAATTTTTTATTGAAATATTTAACATGTTTACAGTATTTACAAATAAATTATTTCAATAAAGATTAAATAATGAAAGAAGTTACATAAATAAATTCAACATTTTTCTTAATTTATACCTTTATACTTAGATATGAATGAGAGCAATTTATTCCAACAACTATTAACCTTTAAACTTATTTCAAGATTTCAGTTTAAAGAATCAGTTTCTTTTTTACATATATTAACAGCAAGGTTCAAAAATTCTTTAAACCCGGCTGTAGAATCTGATTTCCACTTTTTAGTATTTACTTTTCTGGCAATAGCCCAGGAATCTCTAAAACCAATAAAGTTGTCTTTGATCAATTTCTCAAGGAATTGGAACAATTAATAATAAAGTTTCTTTTTAAAATACAATTATCATTCCATAGACCTTAAAAAAGTAATAAATATAATTCCAATAAACATGCAATTTTTCACAATCATAAAAATAAGCAACCAGTCCAGGGTATATCTCCAACCAGTGTATAACATCTCCAACATACTGAGTTAATAATTGTATTACATTTATGAGGTGTTATAAAAACCCTATGAATGTATTTCAAAATAAATATCTTGAACTATAAACTAGAAGTTGAACCAAGACATTTTAAAAGCAAAATCTTATTATCGTCATCAGTTAAATTATGTAGATTACAGACCTCTAAAAAATCCCAATATTTTTATTAAAGTTATTATTATTAATTAAGATAAACTTATATAATGCACACAAGCCTCCTGTATTTGATATATATTGCTTAATAATAGATGTTATATGACTATATATCTTAGGACTCCATGAAACTTCATCTTTATTCACAACTTTCAAAAAAATTATTAAACCTTCTTATTATAGCCTGTCCAAGTAATTTATTATCAATATTTAATTTGTATTTTCTTAAAAAATCAACAGAAAAATGTTATTATCTAAACAATCACACCACAAGAAAGGATTATTACCTTTAAGATAACCTAAATATTTATTATTAGAATTTTCAATAAAATTAGTAGTATATGAAATTGAATATATCAAATATCTCCATTTTTAATGATAAAATATGTGACCTGTAGTTAAGTGGTGTTCTTGTTAGGCTCTCTAAACCTTTACAAGAAGCTTATCCTTGTTGGGACTAACAAAAAGCAGAGAAAGGTGAGCCTTTACATTTCTGTGATCCTTGGTGATACCATCTGTGGTACGTGACTGTATTCCAACTGATCTGTAAGCTGTACTTCTAGATTCAACCTAAATTTTAAGGCATTCTTGATCACTATTAGTACAGTAAAAAAGTAACAAAAAATAATAATCATTCACAGTGATCCTTCTGTAGGTTTAAATCTTCTGGTTTATTTCTTTGAGTACTTTTGTCATAAATATACTTCATCAGATAAAAAACTCTTAGTTTTCAGTGGTTTAAATCCTCCTGAGAATGAGGGAGTGGACTAGACTACTGGCATGATTGGTTGATGGAATGGGAAATCTAATTGGTTAGAAAAATGTGCCTCAGATTGGAGGAGAAAAACCTCCCATATTAGAATATAGAGTATGGTTGCCATACTCCTGTGATCCCCTTTTCAGGAAGCATTTTATTTACAAGCAGAAGAAAAACATTGTATAAAAGCTTAAATATATGTGCAGATACAATATTTTTTTCCTTAACTGTGCTCACTTATTCATCAGGCATGAAGAGATTATTATTTTATCTTATGTTTGGTCCACTGTTGTTGCTGAGGAAGTCAAGGAAAAAAATGTCCAAATTTGTTCTTCCCAACCACCATCAGGCCTGCTTGCTAGAACTTCCCTTTTACACTGTGCAACTTTGTTAAAACCTGCCCTCCTGAAGCTTACATCCATGATTTTATTATTAGTTCTGTGGTTAAGAGGAAATCCATTTGCTCTTTAGCTTCTTACTTTACAATTTAAGCTCCTTTCTTGAAGTAATGCTAGTTTCTTAATGTCTTATTCTAACTGTTTGAGACTGCCCCTAGTATGGATTATAGAAAGACTGTGCTATTAGATGTGGCTGCAGCTTGATGCTACAGTTATTATCAGGCTTAGCAAATTTCCTCATTGTCAGTACCTTTGTCATCTGGAGGATATATGTGAGATTTTATTTATCGCCTTATTATGAGGAGCATGGAATGTGCTGCTTGTGCATATCACCATTTGTACCTCAGCACCTCCTGTCCTTGTTAACTCATTTGTTTGATTTGATGCATTCCATTGTAGTGAGAGATAAGGCTACTCTTCTTTATTACTTTATCATTTATGTCCCTCACATATATTATCATATTATATATGTTTGGGTTTAATAATGCTGTATTTCATATTAGATGTGCACAATTTATAATTGTTTTCTTTAAATAATATTGAAATGTTTGCTGTGATATGGAGTTATTTATTGTTATGCTCATGCTGCCTTGATAAGCTTAACTACCTCACCATGGAAAAGAACTTCTGTTTTAACAGTTTGTTTGAAAAGAAAAATATATTCTGTTAGTGCTTGAAATCTAAGCTGCTATGCTTTTCTTAATTTTTGTCTGAGACTGTTATTTTGACTGAGAAAGCTCTGTAACCTCTGTGGAACACATTAAACCAAAATTGCATCTGTGCTTTTCCTTCTTTTTGCTTGGGACTGTGTTTTGGGCCAGAGAAATTCTAGCTTGTGAAGAAAGTTACCTCAAGGATTTGTGGACCATAGATTTGATGATCATTGTTTTCATTTTGAGGTTTCTGTTATCTACAGAAAGTAATTGGAAATAAGTGCAACATTTGTAGTTAGTTTTTTCTATCATCGGTCTATCTGTAGGAAGCATTTTATTGTCTTGTCCTTGTGCAGTTGGAGTACTTTCTTGTATATGTAGTCAGAGTTTTAATTAATTCATAAATAAAAGTTTGTTGCTGATGCATTATTATACTGGTGAAGGAGATACTTACCCTATTTCAAGACAGACTGTCCATCACCTAGTATAATTCATTGCTGACTGGCTGACTGAAACATTTGTTAGTAACTGAGTAACATGCCCCAAGGTACTGATCCATTGTACTGGCCCAATAGAATAACAATGGTGAGTCCTTGAGGAATGTTCATCAGAAAATCTATCACCTCTGTTGCAAGTCTTTTACACTTTTGAAGAAAGAGCAGAGATGAATTTGGTGACTATATTAGAGTTATGAAAGAGGCTAGGTTGCAGAAAGAATATTTTTGAAAAAATAATAGTAGGACAAGATTCTTACGTTCAAAAATAACAGTGTCACCATTGTAAATTTGTACAAGATGGACCATATGTAGTTGTTGATGCACATGACAAGACTCCTTTCATGTCCGGGAATATGTCATTGTAATATGAAGATGGTTGTTTACCTTGCTACATGTTCAGTTTGCTCTGCATTCTGTATAGGTAAAACCACTAGAAGGCTTACAGAAAGGATTAATGAACATGTTTATGATAATAAAAATCCAAATCTGCAAATGCTCTTTTTAAACATACTAGGGACTGTCCAGATTTCAGGAAATTTCTTTTTTTCATTGACAGAGTTTGTATGTCGGACAGAGGGAGAGATAGTGAACTGTTATTAGAACAGAAAGAAATAAACTGGTAGATCTGGTTAAATGCAGCTAATAAACCTGGATTAAATGATATGTTATCTCTTAACTGCATTTTAAAAGCAAGAGTTGCTACATTAAAATAAGTATTTAAGTATTTCATACTTTCAAGTAGCACGGTATTAAGTTTTATGTCTTTTATATGTATTTTGCATCATACAGTATATATGCACTATCATTTTAAATGCTGCTACACTTGTTCTAGATAAGAGTTTTTATTGGTTAATCACTTTTTGAGAGGCATATTTAAACAGATTTGCTTCCTGTGTTCTGTTTTTATCTTTGATGATGCCTGTACTGAAGGTGAAAGTGGTTAGAAATTAAATTATATGTGTTTATTCAGCTGTGCTGTTTCCAGTACGTTCATTTCAGTTGTGGTCTGTTGGAGGAGTCTGGCGTGTTTCTTTTGCCATTGGGTTTTTGATATAAGGTATTTGGCATGACACAGGTATCCTAGATTTTTGTCCAATGACAATGTACAAGGTAGATTTCATTTTTGAGTTAATTATTATTACATCAGATACTTTTGTTGAAATGACTACTTCAGGAAAGGAATTATCATGACTTGCATTAGTGATAAAATAGCAGGTAAGCTCACATTCAGAAAGAAGATCATAGCTTTGGCCTGTGCTGCATTAAGATGAAGACCTGAGCCAAATAGCCAGCTTTCGGTTTTTAGCAAAGTTTCTGTAAATAACGATTGCTAGAGATTGATGCATAGCCAATGAAATTTAAATTCATATAAGAGTAGGAGGACAGATTTCACTAGCCCGTCTTACATATTGATGTTAAGTAACCAATGTAAACTAAAACAACTCTCCACATGAAGAAATCAGAGTTTGCTTAATAAAAGTTTTGGGTGTTTTGTCCCAACATAAAGTGATTCTTCATCAGACTGGACTACACATCCAGAACAGCACTTTAAATATTTTCACAGTGACAGATGCTGCCAAGTGAAAAATATCACCATTTCATAAGGGCACTTTAAATGCAAATAGTTTCATTTAAAACAGTCATGTGACTAATACTCAGACATGTCTTTGTACTTTTAGTAATGTGACTAAATCTCACCCACCTTGGTCCAAGCATGTTTGCATCTGTGGTCGTAATTGTTCACAAATATACTCTGGCAGCATCTGTATGGCTTTATTCATGTAAAAGTTATCACATCTAAGGCTGCTTCCTCAATAAGCTGCACATTTTCTAATGTTTTACTCATAATGAAATTTAGTATCAGTAACTCTTTGTATTCCCAAGATTTAAATAAGGTCCAGTATCAATAAATGTTCATAATTTACAGACACCTCATGCAAAATAGCAACATCATTTTCTGTTCCCACCACTGACATTATGTACAGACCTCTTCTGTTCAAAGTTTGTCTGAATGTCAATACTTTTGCCAAATGAGTAATTCCCATCAACATTCTCCAGTTTTGGTTATAATCTTTTTGATGCTGTGGAAACTAAAGTGAAAGATATATATATTCATATCACAACTGTAGTTATTGTTGGAAGAATTCATAGACTCAACCAAACCCCTTCTAAATACTGTAGTATTGCTTGTATGTCTATATTTAACCACATCTTGTGCTATGTACCAAATAAATTCACCTGGGTAACCTCTCTAAGTAAAACAAACACTCAAAACTATGGATTCTTCCAAGAATAATGCACTTTTTGTTGTTGTGTGTACATATGTATATATTTTATAAATGGGTCAGTCAAGTGATTCTTCTTCCAGCCATGTCCTGGGTTCAAAGAGCAAAAAATAAGGGCAAATTATGTGCAATGTATTTAACAAACAAGAAAAGCAAAAATATATACAATCTATGTGCATGACGTATAACACAAAACAGACAATATGCATCTTCATTATGGTAAGAGCAGAACTGCAGAATGCACAAATACATGCATTATAAAGCAATTACAGGAAGGACATGTTTAACTTGAGCCTTGCCATGGAAGCATATTAATCTAGACAAAATTCCCTTTCAAACATTTTTTTGATGCACACGTACTAACAACTATTTAAATATGTGTAAGAATTTTTACATGTTGGCTTATGTTATACTTTGCTATCAAATGCTAACGTTTCTTTGTCAAACCTGACCTCGGCCATTAAGAAATTAATTGAAATATCAGAACTATTATCTACAAATTATAAAAACTAACACATTTAATTGCTGTAAAATTTTCAGACTCACTTTTTATACCATTCCACAACTTAAAATATTATCTGTGAGGAATTTTGTGACCTTTTACAAAATTATGTACTTTTCTCCATTGTGACCCTCCATTATTCAGATGGAATTAAGTTGGAAAAAGTAGGTGCCATGACTTCTCCCATGGCTATTCTCTTGAATTATTTAAAATATTTATTGCGGAGCAAGAAAAAAAATATTGTTCAAGATGAAATAAAAAAAAAAAAGATGCGCGCAGCAAAATAGTTTTATGTTGCTTCCAATTAGTTGCATAGCTTAAACAAATCTTAGTAGTTCTGTCTCCTTTCTTCATGAATATAACTGTACAAACTCTCTATATCAGTTGTGACCAGCAAAACGCTTCCTTCAATGTTATATCTTAATGTGCCCAACTCACTAAGAAACTGACATGAGTTTCTGCATAAATATGAACAAAAAATTGAATTTATGGTCAGGAAACACTGCTAGTGCTCAGTTTTTGAATCCTTTACTCACACTGTCAGCCTAAATGATGGATTTACCTGATTTATGCAGCTTTGGAATACCTAAGAAAATGATAGAGTCTCTAAGTTGTTCATGGACAAAATAATTTAAACATTTACCAATGCCAAGCCACTGTGCAGTAAATCCAATAATATATTTTTACATACGTCTCACCTGTCCAGATTTTCACAGAATGTCTAGATTTTTGCTACATATTTTGGTCTATTCCTTATAAAATCTGCGGTTTTCAGGAAAGTAATTGAGGATTGAAGTCACTAAATAATGACATATATTTGAATTTCAGACTGCATGTCCTTCAGAAAAATGTATACTAATGCAATGCCTATTATTCTATCAAGTTTCGTATAAGAACAATATTTAAAATGTGTCTCTGTTTTGGGCCATTGTTCCCCTATTATTTGTGGCTTTGTCCAGAATTCTTGTGCTAACAGGTTGAGAGGTGTATATTTTCATTTTTGTGGCAGGCATTTGTAATATCAGTTCAGTGCACCTCCTCATAAAAGTGCTATCATTTAACTCAGTCATCTTGTCAACAAGTTTTTCACTTTCCAGAATTACTGTGCCATCCCCCTTGCCAGCTTTTTTAAACCCTACATTTTTGTTATATGTTATTTCTTTAATTGCAAGACTTTTTTTTCATTTGATAAATTATAAAATTACTTCTGGAAAAGCCGTACTGCACAGGTTCATAATTTCATGGGTGTGTACTAGGCTAATGGCCCTGGAGCCTTTACAAGCCTAACCCATAGGTTTACCCTGGCATCGTACCACCCGACCTTAGTTCCTAGTACCTCTGTCGAGTAGAGCCACTAGAGTGATCCCCGGAGTGAATTTTCTATTTCCCATCCACTCATCAAGAATTCTCTTGAAGAGGGCCAGTGAGGTGCTCTGCTTGACATGTATGGGAAGTCTATTCCATAGCATGGGCATTCTCTGGGTTATGAACCTGTCCCTCCAGCATGTTCTGTTGATTGTGGTAATGAGGTTGAGGTCTCTAGAGTGTGTGGTGTGGAGGGATTGGGATTTCTTTACATGTATCATTTCTAACAGAGCTGGGTCAGACATGACTTTGTAAGTCAAGCAGAGATCGCCTCTAAGTAGGCGATATGAGACAGAGAATAACTGGAGTTTTTTTAGTCTGTCCATACACGACAAATGTTTAAGGCCTAGGATCCTATTTGTGAGGTAATTTTGCGGCCTCTCCAGTTGTTGCAGGTGAGGTACATGCTAAATGGGACATTGTATTCGACAATTGGCCTAATGAGGGAAGAGTAGAGGGAGACAATGACCTCTTTCTTCCTGGATGCAAAACCCTTAGTAATTAGATGTGCCACATAAAAGGACTTTCTGACCACAGTGGCAATGTGGTGGTAAAAAGAGAGGTTGCTGTCAACCTGTGTTCCCAAATCTCTTATAATGCCTTCTGTGTTCAGTAGACTACCATTGATGTGGTAATTCAAGGGAACCGGGTTTTTCCCAAGGAGGATGTTGACACATTTTTTGGCATTGAACTTAAGGCCATGGTTCTGACACCAGTCATTGGTCTCAGTGAGGCCTTTTTGTAGGATGTCAATATCACTTGGGAGTTAATAATAGCTCCCAGCTTGCAATCATCTGTGAACTTTGTCAGCCAGAGTCCCTTCATGTTGGCCTGAACTTCAGAGAAGTAGATACCAAACAGGAGAGGACCCAGGAACGAACCCTGTGGGACTCCACTCGTGACTGGTTGGCAGTCTGACTTGGAGTCAGCTACTTTCACACTATGGGTTCTATTTGTGAGCCAATTTGCAACCCACCTAGTGATATAGGGGTTGATGCCCAGCTTGTGAGTTTTTCTATGATTCCTGAGTGGGGAATGGTATCAAAGGTCTTGGGCAGATCAAGGTAGGCTGTATAAACCACCTTGCCTTCATCCACAGTGCTGGTGACTGACTCAAAGAAGTCGACCACGATGGGTAGGCATGATCTACCCTTCACAAAACCAAACTGTGTGGGATCCTGAGTTTGGAGATTCCCTATATCCTTGTTTGAGTCCATGATGATGCGTTCCATAGCCTTGCATATCAGACTCATCAGGCTAATGGGGAGGGGCGATAGTTCCCAGGGTCTGTAGTTGATCCTCCTTTGTGGAGAGGGATGACTGCAGCAGTGCACCATTCGGTAGGGACAAAGCCTGAGGTGAGGCTGTGATTGAACAGGGCACACAAGTGAGGTGCCAGTTCACTCTTTAGTTCATTTAGAACACAGCCGCGGATATTGTAAGGTCCCATAGAAGCTGTATTCTTGGCCTTGGACAGTGCTGTTTAAACTTGTGCAGCTGTAATACTGGGTGCCTGGCAATCTACTGGTATTGTTATTGGTCCTTTGGGGGGGGGGGGACCAGTAAAGTTGGCACTGAATCTGTCTGCCAGTACATTGGCAATATCTGTTGGCTCAGTATAAGAGGTACCAATGTGCAGTAGCTCAGAGCAAATCTGGGTATTGCCGTGGAGATTCTTTACATAACTATAGAAGGCCTTGTGGTTGTCTTTACTATCTGTTGCAATTTTGTTTTCATAGCCAGCTTTAGAGGATTTGATGAGGGATCTCAACCCTTTGTTGAGGCTGATAAGGGAGTTTTTCCAGTCTTGGGACTTCACCTTATTCCACATCAGTTTCCCCCCTTCTGTTGTAGAGTTTGTTTATGGCAGGGGAAAACCAGATTGTCTTCCTTTTCTTTGAGGAGAGCATCTTGGTTTTATTGGGTATGGTGAGATCCATGCATTTGTGTACTTGTTCGTACAGTGCATTGGTGTATGATTCGGCGGTCATGCAACTATTCTCCATTTGGATGGGTGCCGTGAAGTTAGCCATCTCTGTTTTTGCAGCTCAAAGTTAGCTTTGGAGAAGTTTTTCATGGTGGTTACCTTGGGGGGGTGTATTTATAAGGTGATTAGGTGGATCTGACTATTGGTGTAGAGCAATGGTCGCCCATGTTAGTAATGACCAGGTCAAGGATGTTGCTACCTCTAGTGAGGGTAAGAACGAGCTGGTCCAGGGCATTGGAATTAATGAATTCTAGGAAGCGTTGGGCAGGTGTATTGGTACATGAGTAGATTTCCCAGTTAATGAAGGGGTAGTTGAAGTCGCCCAGTATGAGAGTGTTAAGTTGGACCTTAATATTCTCCAGGGTGCTTAAGAATGTGGTGTGTGAGTCTTGGGACATGGTTGGGGACCTGTAGCAGGCTATGACCTGAATTGCTGTCTTATCCAATGTTAGCTGCATCTGAAGTATCTCAGATGCATTATGCTGGGCTACCAGTCTGGAGGAGTGCACATTCTTTATGAATATGGAAATACCACCACCTTTGGAGATTCGGTCCAAGTACTGGGGCTGAAAGCTGTGGAATGAGCTCTCTTATCTAAGAATCACAAACATTTTGAAAAACATGGATGGAACTTTGTAAAGACAGATTAAACAAACAGTTATACTCAGTCCAGTACCATCTGTACTAGAAAACAAATTACCATTTTTTAAGATGCATTTCAGTTTCCATGAAAATAACTTGTCCTGGTCCACTTCAATAAACACATCACACCAAATTACTTTTGACGACCTTTATTAAATTTACATAAACATAATTTTGTTAACCAATATTTATTAATTATGACCACCATCTGCAAAGAAAAAACAAGAGTAAAACATCTGAAGGGCATAAAACACATTTAACACCACCACCACAGTGAAACTTAGGGTGCTTAAAAGAAGGAATAAAATACCTCTCTAGCATACCCATATCTCTCAAATGAACCTCATCTTGAGAAACTGCTCGCATTTGGGTCATAAAAGTTCATGTACCAAAACGTTCCAACTCAAAGTCCTTCACTTATTCCATGTTAAAATTCTAACTGATATTCATGGCAAAGATTACATAGAAAGGTCTATGCTATAAATAACCACCTTTTAACCACCTATGCCATGGATCACCATATGGATTCGGGCAACCTCGCCGAATCTGCAGGTAACCTCTCCAGAGCCATTGATAGAATATTAAGTTTGGATTACCTGAAATTCCCATGGAATATGAAATCTGAACTCATCTGCCAGTATTCTGTAAATTCAGTCTAGATTCCCAAAACCCCAGTGTATAAAATTGGACCAGCATCATGAAGCCACACCATACATTCTCTGAGGCAAGAACAGTTTAAATGTTTCCTTCCTCAACTACGAGAATGCCAAAACATCCATAGGATCTTCAATGGCCATACCATGTGCTGTAAGCCCTGTCCCTGCCCTCTATAAAGTCATGAAAGATAACTGAAATGCCTGGCAGGCAACCCTCTCAGCCAGTGTGCATTCTCAGTGAAACATACCCCCCAACCATCAGTTTGATAATCTATCCATCTATGCACATTCCTTTCATTGACACATAATGAAACATGTCTGCCCCCATCAATGGATTGTCCCTGGCTGCAGAAGTACTGTGACCCAAAGCATGACATGCTGATTTGCCAGACCACCTACCATGTGTTTGTATCATTGGAAGAAGAAGAAAAACACACACACACACACACACACACACACACACACACACACACACACACACACACACACACACACACACACACACACCACTTAATGACTCCCCACCACTGTAAAAGCTTCCTTACTGCTAGCAGTTTGTACAGTCATTAGTTCTCAGAGTTGGACCCACTTATAAAGATGCAATTGACCCTTAATCACTGGTTCATAATCACTCAATACTCCATGTACTGGGACACTCATGTGGGCACTGAGCTCGGGCAGGGCACATGAAGTGCCCATGTATGGCACTGCCAGTTAGACTTTCTGCAAATCATACTTCCACCTATAGAAATCTCTGTCACCCTCCCCTCCATCATTATTTATTAATTTATCTTCTCCCTTCCTTTCCCCTTCTTCCCTCGACTAGCATGAAATGCTTGCCCTCACTTCCCAAATGTCCCCCACCCTGTAACGGTCAGCACTCTGGAAAGAAAAGCAAAAGAAAATGCCAACACCTATAGACGTGAATAATACCAAATCCCAAGGACCTACCTCTTAACCCATCAGTGCAAAATTACTGGACAATGAGGAAAGAAGGCCCCAAGAACAAAGAAAGGCTCAAAATAGGGACAAAATAACCAGCCCTGCCAAGTCTGAAATCCAGGACTCTCTGCACTATAGTCAGAGCAAAGCACCAGCAGGCCAAATCATCTCTAACTCAATATCTGTCATTCTCTAACTTCAGTCTGCAATGGTTTGCCACTAATCTGCTAGAAAACAACAATGTATGAAAATTAACCATAATATGAGCCAAATCTGGGCATTCTGCGAAAATCTGTACCAATGTGAAGTACGGTCATTACCCTCCGATTTCACCACAAATGATTTGCCAAGTAGTTCCAGCAAGTCAAATATCTCTCAGCCCTCTAGTGCAAGAAATCTGGACAAACCTGAAATAGGGAAACAAAAGGCCAAACAAAGGACCCATCTCAGCCTTACTCCCATAACTTAGCAAGCTGGCAACGGAACCGGAATCAAAACATGCATCCTGACCATTAGTTGTGAGCTCCACTATATGGAGACTGAAATTCAGAAGCACAGCCTACATTGTGAAATAAGAAAACCAACCTAACCACCCTCGGGCAACTTTTTTTTTTTTTGGATAATCCCGTCAAATACCTTACCTGCCAAAGTTACGAAAATTGTCTTTCTATCATCAGATGAATCTTTTAAAAGAAAGATACCCTATTCTGACAGGAAAATAGCGGTGTTCTCTAAAATAAGTAGTGACCACATCTCCAAATGTGCAACACCTAGAGAAAGGCTAATATGACAAAGTTCATGGCAACCACAGCCATCCGGACTCTTTTTTTTTTTTTTTTTTATGACAGCTGAAAAACTTCCAGTCACTGTAATTTGTATTTTGTTCTGCTGACTGTAACTTAATTATATTTAAATGAAGTCCTGAGACAAAAATTTTAAAATAGTTCATAGGTGTGTACTAGGCTAATGGCCCTGGAGCCTTTACAAGCCTAGCCCATAGAAGTGCCCTGGGATTGTGCCACCCGACCTTAGTTCCCAGTGCCTCTATCAAGTAGAGCCACTGGAGTGATCCCTGTAGTGAACTTTCTGCTTCCATTCCACACATCAAGATTTCTCTTGTAGAGGGCCACTTTATCTTGATAAGCCAACCATCCATAAACCGCACGCCAACACAAATCCCATCAGCTTCAGCAACCCATACTGCTACAGAACCATGGCATCCCTGGAAAAGATCCCAGGGTTGTTAGCCAACAAGCCTCATAGGTAGGTACTAGGCTATCGGCCCAAGGGCCTACATAGGCCTAGCTAGCAAGGTTCCATAACTTATGCCACCCAAGAAAGTTATTTCCACAGAAAAACTGGAAAAGTGTATGAAATGAACCGAGCGCCGACCAACATTCTGCAGCCACACCTGTACCCTCTCCCCCTAACAGTCAAAGCCACCCTTACCTGCTCTGCAAGCCTCGTGGCCTGCAAAAAATGGCTTAAACAGTCTGACCGGTTGACTGAAGGTTAACTAAAAAAAAAAAAAGGTTATGAAGCTAATCACTGCAACTACCACACTCGTACTATATATATAATGCAACTACTAAGTAAATCCCCCATACAACCATTGTTTATCCACAACCTACCTGGACCGTAGTACCTACAGGTTGTCTTGGAGGTAAACTCACACTCGCAAGTTCATGCCAAAATGTGACTCCTTCCCCCAGTTACGCTTGCCTAAATCCCTTAAGCCCCTCCCCACCCTTACCTCATTTCCTCCCATTCATACCTCATTCCCATTTAACCCTTTCACCTCCACACCCTCACAGTTCCTGCTACTATATTTATCTGACTCCACCTGACAAATTAGTTTGCTACCAAACTTTATTTAAGATGAAACAATGTCTTAGTACCATACCTTTCAGCTGTCCAGATTTTTGCAGAATGTCCAGATTTTTGCCTCATATTTGTGGTCTGCTTCTCATAAAATTATATTTTTTGGCAAATCACCAGCAAATCATTGAAACTGACGTCAGAAAATAATGGCAGATATTTGAGTTTCAGACTTCATACTCTTCAGAAAATTCATGCTAATGTAAAAACTGTTATTCTATCAACTTTCTAAGTTTGTAAGAGAAATATTTTAAAAAGTGTCCCTATTTTGGGCCTTTGTCCCCTTATTAATTGTGGCTTTTTCCAGATTTCTTGCTGTAAGAAGTTGAGAGGTATGCTTAGTACATTTGCCTAGTCAAGCTTGCAAAAGTGAAACATTTTTTACTACTTGCAGCTGTTCGTGTAAAAATATAAATGTGGTAATGTCTATTAAATTTGAAACTAAGCTATAACTTTGAAAACTGAAATAAACAAGCTGGACAAACATATTAAGCATTGTGTGAGACAAGATCAAGAAAAAATTGAAGAAAATGTATTTAAAGATATTGAGCATACAGTAAAAGGAAACCTTTTTATAGATGCATAAGATGTGGAAGGAGTAAAGACACAAAAATTGATAACCTGTGTGCAGATTCTAAAATTTATTCTCGGTCACAACAGATTATAGATGTATTTACAATATCTTATGCAAAGCAGTTTGGCTCCACAAAAGGGGTGATAAGTTGTCCTAGTGACATCCAGGTAACCCCAGATACTGGATCAAATTAGATTATATCGAAAAAAAAACTGAGCAAACTGGATCCAAACAAAGCACAAGGAGGAGAAGGAATAAGTAACAATGACCTGAGAACCCTTCAGCAAGAACTTATATTACCATTATATCTGTTATTCACTAGGTCATGTAAATATGGGGAGATTCCTCAAGATTGGAGACATACGCTTATTAAACCTGTCTTTAAGGGAAAGGGGAGTAGGATAAAGCCAGAATCATATAGACACTTATGTCTACTTTCATGTTGTGGAAAATTATCCTTACTTCCTTGGGGCATTTGTTGTTGATATGTTGTGCATCATGGAGACATACACAGACGTCTGTTCATTGAAGCACTGTTTACATATGTACCGACATCTGGTTGGAAGATGATGAAGTATTTCACAAGGGGCATTTCCTTCAACAGCCCTGCCTTCCTCCCAAGCAAGTTGTTTTCCCCTGGTTTCTACTGAGGAAAACGCACCTACCCAGTGTGGCTTTGAGTACATAGATCAACATAGACCCCCCAGAGAGATGAATGGGCTATGCCCCTTTGCGCCCCCTCTCTCTGCCAGGTTGCTAAATGAACCCAGATTACCCAGATTACAGTCAGGGCTCCAGTGTTTAGATTATTGTCTTTCAGGGAATAACACATCTTGATGCAATGACTCCAATTCCCTCTTAAGATCTGATATAACTTTCTAGTTGGGTTTACTAAGAATGTTCATTATCTAGATCTCATTTTATCATAGAACCAAACTAATTCCTTAGAGGAGTCATTTAAGGAGTTGATACCATTGGGAAGGTTATTATAGCATAAGCCTCTGAGGACTCTCCCTGCCTTTAAACTTTCTTCAAAGAAAAAAATGCCTCATGACAATATTTAAAATCTGAATAATTAATTTTTTAATATCTTTAATTATTTAAACAGTAAGTTGTACTGTTATCAGGCTTTTTATAAATGGCATTAAAACTGTTTGATGATCCAAATAAAAAACAATAGGTCTAGCAAATGTATAAGCCAAATTATGTCCCATATTTCAGGATTTACAGTACATGACTTAAATGCAATATTTTTTTACAATTTAGCCATTCCAAGACCCACATGAGGAATGAAACCAATTTTGTTAGAGAGCTACATGTATTCATGCAGTTGTCCTGCACTGCGTAAAGATTTATTAATAGTGTTGAGGGCATTGCAGAGTTACTGAGAAGAAGACTGATGGGGTCGTTGTGACCAGTCTATATTGTTGATATCCTCCATTCCATTTCAACTTCACTCACAAGCTGACACCACAAAAGGAATAAAAAAACATGAATGAAGAGAAAAAAAATCCAGAAATAAACTAAAAACACACTCCATAGGAGGAAGCAAAACCCACACTGTTTATTACAACTTTTGAGAGCTTTTGTATCCACATAAAAGAAGATTTCATTAGAATTAACAACAGCAATTTAAATATTACAGTGATGACATCACAAGCAAATGGACCAGTCGAATACTGACAACTGACAAATACCACATTTTCTTAAGCAAGCAGTAATACCCAACAAGGTGTCTGTTGTGGAAATAGCATATGCCCAGGGGTGTTCTGAGGGTCAGTGCTGCAGGCGGCAGGCCTCTACACCCCTGGAAGGGTGTTATTTCTGAAATAACACACCACCTGGAGGGCATTATTGCACATAGAGAATTGGCTATCTGCAAAATTGTTTTGTATTTGTTTTGTTTTTAAATAGTATACACGTTTTATATATTTTTGATGTAAAATAGTTCCTCCACCTAATGAATCATACTTCCTTTAGTGTATTTATATTTGATGGAGAAAGTGTTTTACATTAGAAATAAATGATTCATAAACATTTAATGTGTAGGCACACAGACACATTCAGAAGCACACACATATAGGGTCATACACATACATGCCCATTCAAAAAACATACACATATATATATACACACACACACACACACACACACACACACACACACACACACACACACACACACACACACACACACACACACAATTAATAGTCACTTTGTTGTATATCAGCAGAACTTCAGAAGTCTCATTCCACAACTGTATGTTTAAAAATGAATAAATAAATACAAACACTCTGTAAGCCATTACCACTGTTTGCCCCTTCCGTCTTTTACTATCCATTGTTTTTGTTACCCAGTGATTTTTTTTTTGCTTTAGCACATTTATTAAATAATGCCATAAAAGTTACCTTAGAAATTAATGTTTAGTAAATGCTTTCTGCTAGACTGTTGCACTCAGCATTGTCTGTAGGTTTCAATCTCTCACTCACTCACACTTATGCTCACATGCATGAAACACACACATACACACACACACACACACACACACACACACACACACACACACACACACACACACACACACACACACACACACACACACACACACACACGACATTTTCTTTTTGTACTTATTTTATATTTTACTTGTGTATGTTTGTTTAGTTATTTTACAGGTAAAATTACTGGAACAGTATGGGCCCTACACCTTTTCATTTTTCAGCTCTGTTACATAAAATTTTAAGAAGTACATCTAATGCATGATGGTTGTCTCCGGTAATAGGCTGCGTCATGCTGCAGTTGGGGCTTTTTATTTTAATTTACTTTAACTTTTTTTTCTGTTAGTTTTACATTTGGTAAACAGCACTTTGCTTTTAAGCGAATGTACAAAAATGGTGGCCGTTGACTTTTTTATTGTCCGAGATTCCCGGCAGTTAATATGCTAATGTGAAGTGACGTACTTGCTTTTCAGCTCTACTTTAGAATGTTTGTCCTCCAATCAGAGAGGCAATGTACAGGTCGCCTATTCTCTTAGAGCACTTTAAAACTCTTTTTTTTTTCATTTTTAACCTGGAAGGTGACTGCCATTCAGTTTAATCTGCACACACATTTCTTTGTAGTTTTAGAATGTACAAAATCCCTTCTTCTTGGTGCAAGTCTTCTCATATTTTATAAGCAGAGAAGCAAGAAATGGGACTACAGCAACAGACGACAGTTAACCAAACAACCAAAATCAAAAGAATAGGTGACAGTTAACTGTATCAAAAGCTTTAACAGTGTGTGTGTGCGTGTGTGCGTGTGTGTGTGTGTGTGTGTGGGTGTGGGTGTGGGTGTGGGTGTGTGTGGGTGTGTGGGTGTGTATATGTGTATATATATATATATATATATATATATATATATATATATATATATATATATATATATATATATATATATATATATATATCTATACACATACACATACATATATAAAGCACCATCATAATTTACACGACTAAGTTAATTTATGAAATGTGCACCAGTTTTGTGGCAACAGGGTTAAAGCCCTGACTATGACTCATCTGACCAGTTAGCGGCTCAGTCACTGTGGAGCTGGTGGAGAAGCGAGAGAAATAATGAGACAGTGCCTGCTCCCCCCCCCCTCTCTCTGGTGGTTAGGGTCTAGGATGAATGTCCAGAAGTAATGACTTCTGCTTTCAAGTCTGTGATATTGCCTTGCCTTCATGGGGCAGAGAGATAGAAATAATGCCTATAAGAGAAGTGGGAGACATTATCCTCACATATGCTGTTTGCATGCAGACTGGACTTAAGCAAATAATTCAGTTCTGTGATTTCGAGAGCAGATGATGGCACTGTTCCAGCTGTCCAACCCTCAGCTTGGGCGGGAAGAATGGGACATAGGACGTATGCTTTCTGGGTGAGCAAACATGCCAATTGGGTGGATTGGACAGAGGCTGGATGGTCACTGAGGAAGCAAGAAATAGAACAAAAAATTCTGAAATCCTCACAGAACTGAATGAGTGGTTCCATGCAATGTGTAAAGGATGTAGCAGACAATAAATGTAAAGTGATTGGGGCAGTAGCAAACAAGTGGGGGTTTGAATCCCACCACTGTCATCTAATGCAATGGTAGGGATGATCGACAGGACTCACAGTGCTATGATCTGCTCCACTATCCACCACTAAGTTTAAATTATTTTTATCTTAAAAAATAAAGAAAAACAGTACTGCGGAATGGAAATTAAACAAAGCTCCAGAGTAAAGGTATAATCAAGCTTAGAATTTCTAAAGCTACATTTCTGTCAGGGCCTTTGAAAACTCATTTGGCAAAAATATCCTACAGACCTGATTCTGTAACACCGCATTGTTTTACCAAATAATTAAAATCCCCATCAGAAAAATAGAAACCATGAACCTGCAGCACCCCCAGCAATGCTGGACCATAAATGCACTCAGTCCACAATACCTGACCCAGAACCCCGCCAGATAAGTGTGCAGCCTTCCCCGTACAGGTGCAAAGAAATTTGTTAGTTCAGTACTAAAAAGTAAATGACTGCATTCAGGTTCATCCACAGAATAATCTTACTGGTACATTGCTAGTCCTGGCCCTGTACTGTACTATAGAATGGGGGTATAACTCAGTGGGAGAGCATCTGACTGCAGATCAAGAGGTCCCTGGTTCAAATTTGGGTGCCCCCTGCAAGGGTGGATTTTTCCACACCTTTGCATCCTCTGCAACAAAATTGCTCTGCTTGGGGCTCTTTGACACCTTAAAGTAGTCTGCAGGTAAAACTTTTCATGCTATTTATATTTGAAGTTAACATGCCATAGGAGCAGTACTCTCAAGGTAGTTCCCTAACTTACTCCTTTAGTTTTACGTAGTCACTCTGACCTTGTTTTTACTTTTTCTTTCATAGTCTTAGTTCTTCAGATGGGAGGATTTCCCTCTTTCCCTGAATGAAAACCATTTATGTAACAGTTCCAATGCAGAACCGGTAATAGGCTGTCTGCAAATCTGAGCTTCATTCACATGTGAGCCCTAGAAACAAATCAGTCCCATGAACAAGCTATTGTTTATCATTCTAAAGGAAAAAGGGCATCCCATGTGCTCCCTTCCCATCTCCCCATCCAGGTAGGTGACACGTGACCCTCTTTAGAAGTATGGGAGGCAGGAATGTCTGGGGGAAAACTGCCTTGTATATAGTATTGGCATCCATAGCACTCATCACTGTGAACTTATCTTTTGCAGGGTACAGACCACAAAAACGCCCATTTTGCTTAACTATGTATTGATACACAGCTGTTGACAGATATTTTGAGTAACCCCTCTCACTACCGTGTTCACAATACTTTGCTCACTGAACAAAATGAACTTGTCCCATCTTTCCATCATGACAGTAACACGTTATCCCACACATTGCACAATTCCCCTTTACATTCCCAAAATCAAAATATTTAGCTGGTGGGAAATAAGCCCATTCATGTTATGCAGTAAAATATCTCCTTTACGGCCTCTCATTTCATAGTACCAGTGTATCTTTTGACTTTGTTAAGGGAGAACTTAATGTACAATGTTTTATTAACAGTGTTTCTCTGTACCTTGTCATATTAGACTCTGAATGAAGTTGAGTATAAATTCTTTTTTTCCAGCATAGATAATTATGTCACTTAATACCACTGCATTATGATCTCTCCAGTCTATGGGATCCTTTAAAACATATTTGTCTTAAAAAGCATTACATAGTGAATCAGTTTCAGAATATGAATCATAGAAATTCGCTCTCCCCCCACTTTAAACAGGACAGGAATGTCTTAATCTGGAACTTCATGAAATCTCTGAAAAGCATTTCTCATGCAAAATAGCTATTTATTTTTGCCTGTCGCATTGCATAAGAATCTCAAATTCAAGCCACTCCAGTAGTGTAGAGGCATAATGCCCTAAATATGGCCCAGGTGACCTGGGTTGGTTAGTGGCATAGGTGATTGATGGAGCACCAGAGAGGATAGGCATGCTCATCCTGGGTGAGAGGGAGCTTCTTGATGGTGCTTCCTATGGGGAAGCGTGGTCCAAAGAGGGGAGTTGCTCTCGGATATAATGTACTGTGAGGGCATATAAAAAAAAAGAATCCCTCCCAGATGAGTGAATAGATGGCCCAGCCCCCCAGGATTTCTTTAGGATTCATGAGTGGTCCCAGCAGTACCAGAGTAATTCCAGACAGGTAGGCGGATGGCTGGTAGACCTAGAATGGACGTGGAGCACTGGTGGGCGGGCTGGTAGGATAAAGTCCGACGGGACCAAAAAAAAAAGCATCTCAAGTTAACAGCTTTCACTGGTTGTATCTGTACTTACACTATCCACACAAGACTTGCTGTGGACCAACTCCATAAACTGTTCTGAGTCCCTAACTATTTATTTGGAATAAATAGCAACCCAAGCACTGATTAGGTCATTGTTCACTTCCCTATGAAATGTACATACAGAAGGTAGAGAAAAGAAAGGCCTCACTGTTCTCCACTGGCCACTTGGACGTAAATCTGCACAAAGCATTCTAACACAATAGGTTCCACAAGCAACACTTAAATGCACTGCTTTGAGTAATTCAGCACATTGAGTCACCACTGAATAAGCAAAATAAAAATCACAAAGAAAATACTTTATTCACAGACAGCATCCTGCTTATACAATAATTCCTACATTTCCCTGCATTTTCCAGGCTATTCTGCATTTCTTTCATCATCCATCTTGTTCAGTACTTTATCTTTACCCTAATTGCATTGTCACTGCTCCCATCTTAACAGATGTAAGTCTCCCTGGATGTAATTGTCATGCCACCGTTTAGTTATTAGCTGAACAGGAAACTTTTGTTGTTCTTCAGCTGTGTTACATCTGCTGCACTATTTGAGATTTTATTTATTCATTTATTTAACATCTGTTTACCGGGAAAGTCCAACTTGGAACCAAGCCAATTTTCAGTGGAAGCCCAGGGAGAAATTCACCATATGTATGTGTTTGAAACATGGGAGGAAACCCACACAAAAGCAGGGAGGACATGCAGACTTCACACAGAAGGCACTCCAGCCGAGAATCGAACTGGAGAACCTCTTGATGTGAGGCAACAATGTTACTGCTGCACCACTGTATTGTGTGATGCATTCAGTCTGTTACATTTGGGATTTTGCAGTTGTGTTGTGGATAAAGTTATATCAAATTTCCCTTAATTAGGCAAGGTGGTCTCTGCTCTGTGATAACAGTGCAAAGTTATGTTTCTCTGAGGTGTGTGTGTGTGTGTGTGTGTGTGTGTGTGTGTGTGTGTGTATATATATATATATATATATATATATATATATATATATATATATATATATGCATATATATAGATATTTTTTTTGTTATTACAACTAGAACTCAGCTGTTTTTATATATCAAAACCTGTTGTCACATTAAGGGTAGTTTCTATTAGAAGGCTTTAATCACATTAAGTGAAGCTGTACAAAAGTAATAAATGGCTCAGACCGTCAGACTGCACACGACAGTAAGAGCCGTCTTGTGTCTTTGTAAAGTGGGCATTGTTCGCTCATTTTAGGGTGCTGCATATACATTTGTGCACTGCTAGAGTAACTCAGATGATACACAGAGTGCCAGAAAGTGCACCAGTATTGTACCTTAATACTTGTAAGAAGCATCGTACTTTTCTTTCCCCCTGTGGCCGCCTGCAGCACAGAGTGATGTGAGATTAGGGAAGGTCAGTATACTGTCAGTAAGCACATGGGAAATGGGGAACTGAACCTTGTGAATCAGGAATATGATGTGGCTGCACTCCTTGGTGCTGAGGTGGCATAGAAGTACAATGTGCCAGCTGTTTTTCATCTCATTTTTTCTCTTCTGAAAATGCAGACCTTTGCCATACAATTAATTCCACACCAGGGCCTTCTGAATTTAGAGCATACTTTGGTATGTTCACACATGGGGTACTTCAGTGTTTTGTACCAGTGCTGCTAGGGGTGAAAAACTGCTGAATTCAGTTTGTGCAGAACAGTCCAGCCATGCTATTGATGGGGTAAAATGCAATTGTTCATCTGTTCCATTTTCTGAATGCAAAGGTCAGCGACCCATTCATTAAAGAACTACTTACAAGGTGAAGCAGTCCATTCTCTACAACAGGCATGTTTTCTGAGGAAGTATAAACATAGTGAATACTGCAGGGGAATTTGACTTTCTGTATTTTTTGAAATTTAAAGATAATTACCTCAATAAAGGTGGTACAAGAGTCAAAGCCTGCATTGTGAATGTGCGGCAGCCTTGACCCCAATGTGAACTCAAGTTTTGGTTTCTGTTGTGAACTCTTTGTTTTCCTTTTGTCTTCGGTTCAAAAACTCCTGCTCTTGATCCAGAGAACCCATAAAAAGTGATAGTGGCAACTTATCTTGTCCCACAAAGTCAGAGGAAAACATACCTGAATTACCTCTGTAGCCTTATCACTCAGCTCACCAGCTTTGTTTGACCAGTGAAACCTTGCTGGAAACGTCAAGGGTAACAGATTACAGTTATCGGGCTTTTTGTTTTGCTCATACTGATACTCCGTTATCTGTACCTTGCAGATTACGTGTCATATTGATGGCATTTCTAAAATGCAACTAAAATGTACAATGTTAAATAGGCCTTTAGTTCACAACATCTTTCTAATTAAGAATGTTTAAGATTTAAGTTGTATTTCTTTACTTTCCCCAGTAAGCACATGTTGAAAGAAGCATGTAACCTGACAATATGCAGTAAAAAAACAATTACCAGTATGAAACATATAGCCATATATGTGCCACATGGTAAACATTCTCAAAAACGTATATATTCTAAAGTGTTTTTGTATATATAAATAAATGACTAAGGCGTGTCAATCTATATTCCTAAAGTGAAAAGCATGAAACCTCTGTGTGGTCTGGCATGATTTTCTTCACTGTATTATGTGAAGATTCAGCCTAAATTAAACACAGTGTAGTTACTATGAATAGGATTAATGTCTGTTGGTGAATTTTGGCAAAGGGAGTAGGGGGTTTAGTCAAGAGCCATTTGACGGATAATATGCATTTTGCTGAAGTTCACTTTGACCAAATGGAGGTTTCCACTGGGGCAATACCCATATACCTGAAGTGTTGTGACATCAGATCTATTGCATTAAATAAGAACTGCTTAGGGACAAAGCCCCTTGAATGGGGTGGTGTAGAGGCCTTGTTCTCCCACAGTAAAATAAGCTTTATATTTTGTTCAAAGTTTGTTTTCTTTCAGAAGTGGAATTCAGTCAAAAAGACAATAGTCAGAAATCCAGGATCATTTCACCAACTCCTGGCACAAAGCACAGACGGAAAGGAAACAAATGAAATATAAATGGCCATTGGAGATGAAGTAAACCTCATGCAGGCAAATATGAAGGCCGGTGGTTTGAGTACTGTCTGGTTGCAACAAAAATCAGTTTTATAACTGTAGCTAGGGAGACAAAGCAAAAAAGAAATTTAATAAAAAAAATATTTTTAAGACAATATGAATTCTTAAAATAAGAGGCTTGGTAATCTGATTTTGCCTTCAAACAAAATGGTCTAGAAGCATTTTTTTTAACAAAAAGGTACTGCACTAAGAAAGTCAACTTTTATGAGTTCCACATGTTAATGACTTGTGTGAGAGGATATACTATGTCTGGTCACAAACCACATCATCAAATATCTGAAAAAAATTACACAAAAACAGAAAACACAGAAAACCTGATTGTTTTTTGTGAGGGGGTTTCACAACTCCAAGATCACATTACAATGGCAAAAGGGAAAAACAGTCCCTGATGTACCTTAAGCTTGTCAACTTACTGATTTCGACTTTTTGTGGTTACTCTTTTGCTTTTCTGTGTTTCAGCCATACAACACTGTAAACGTATCCTATAACATATGTATATATATATATATTTTTTTTGTTTTTTACATATATATATGTGTGTGTGTGTCTCATCAAATATGTATATGTATATATATATATATATATATATAGAGAGAGAGAGAGAGAGAAACAGAGAAGTGTATTATTCACTGTAACTCACTGAAATATGATTCACTGAAAATCTTTCATTGAAACTACATTTGACTGAAAAGTAAATACATTGAATTTCATTGCATTGAGACGACTTGAAACACAGCTGTCTATATGGTTGATAATATGTGGAACTGTTAAAATCCACAAGTATCAAGACAGGTGATTAATGGTAGCTTTGAAGATATACATACCGAAAAAATGAAGAAACCAAGACAACAAGTGATCACAGAATGAAAATAGTTTCCTTTTGCAAACTTTTAAACAAAACTCTTAACACTAACTTCAAAACACTTTGAATAGTGGTAGTGTTACAGAAAAGGTTTTTCCTAAGGTAAGTTATAAGGCTGATGTTATAGGCAGGGTTAGCATTAGCACATATTAGTAAGGATGGGGAGGGGGCTTATACAGATATGATTATGCTAGGACTTGTAATATACATTAGCAGAGAAGTATAGTGTGGCACAAGGTACATGGTTCCATTCTCTCCTCTAGGAAGTTTGCTAGGCTTAAAATGGACAACATGGCAGTTAGTCTAGTACTTACCTATGAACACTATGAGCTGCGCAGACCCCCATATGAATATATATATATATATATATATATATATATATATATATATATATATATATATACACACACACATATATGTGCATGTTTTTGTGTGTGTGATGTATATTGAAATATCATCTGTCCTTGATTAAAAATTCAGTACAGTGCACTTCAACCCATCAAAGTAAAAGTTATCTTCAGAATGGAAGAAAAACGTACACAAATACCATGACTTTAAATGTACCAATTCTACGACATAACAGTGAAGAAAAGGGTAAAGTCCCCAGAGCACCTCATTGGCCCTCTTCAAACGCTATCTGGACAACCGGGTGGGTAACCATACATTTACCCCAGGGGTTCCACCTGTGTACCTCTTGGATGGTGGCAATAGGTGCTAATTGTGGAAATAATGGTGGAACTTGGCTAGGCTTGTAAGGGGCCTAGGGCCATTAGACTAGTAACTTCCTATGATCCTATAATTCCCTTTCCCCACTACATGGCAATCTCAGAGGAAACGCATACCATGTCATAAAATAGCAATGTTGCTGACAGGAGTGTATACCTACTCATTTACACTGGTGCACTCAAAGGAGCTGTGTGGAGCTGATCAACTGTATCCATCAATGTAATAAAATTCACTGAATGAGCTAAACCTACATGTCAGTGAAATGCACCTCAACAGTGTGAATAACACTCTACATAAGCATAAACATATCCAGTACAAACAAATGAATGCTCAGATGACATAAGATGACTCCGCCTATAATCTAGTAATGTTCCTCAGTACAGCTATTCATACAACTCTCTATCTTCTGTATCTATTTATTTCTTTATTTCTTTCTTTCTTTATTTTCATTTATTGGTCAGGGTATTCTGACTGAGTGTGAGGAGGCTGGGAGAGAAAAGCTCAACTGGTACAATATAATACAAGATACAATGTAAATGAGTACAGGTAAATTAATAAATCATTCAATAATACATCAGGGACAGCTGTGACAGTTCAGTATTAGAAAATGATAACACAGTAGCATATTGAACTGGTTCCTGGATCCGTGTTTCTGCAGCAGGTACAGGTTTTATAGGATCGGTTTGCTAGCCTGAGGTCTAACCCTTCTCAGAGGGTGCATCACACACTTGCACGCACACACTCACACCTAGGGCCAATTTAGAGTGTCCAGTCCACCTGCTGCATGTCTTTGGAATGTGGGAGGAAACCAGAGCACCCGGAGGAAACCCACACAAATGCAGAGAGGACATGCAGACTCCACACAGAAGGCACCCCAGCTGAGACTCGAACTGCAAAACCTCTGCCAGTGAGGTGACAGCGCTAACTGCTGCACCACTGTGCCACCCTATTGAGCTGGTTCACATTGCATAAAAGCATGCATTCGCAGTGCTACAATCACACTGGTACAATCACAATATCACAATGAAATGGAATATGTCATGTACGTGCGTTTGTATTGGAACAGCTCTAAACATGGATATGCATGACTAAACATATTGACATCTGCCTTGATTCTAATAATAATGGAGAGTTCTAGTATGAGGGTGATATAGGTAATTCCATTTAAGAACATCCCACCCATCACAAATCTTACTCTAACACGTATATATAACCTTCTTTTCCATTCCTCCCTGCAAGTAACACCTGTATGGATATATGCTGGGCTTTGAAACCCTGAATTTAACATTGCAATGTAAATGTTCATTGTAATTGCTTTTGGCCTGGGTCATGGCTGAAAGGAGTCTTTGGATCAGCCTCCCTTCCTGTTTAATAAAGTTAATTATAGTTGTCATCTGAAAAAAAATGCTTAAAAGTGCATTTGTAATTAGACTAAAGAACTTAAGGTACATAACTTTGGGAAGGAATATCAACCTGGAAGCATTCCAAGTGGCAACAGAAAAAAAGTAAGATTAATATCATCTGTTTAGGCTTTTCTGATGCAATCATCAATGTTGGGAGGCTGGTATAATGGTTAAAGTTCTTACCTTACAGATACAAGGTACACGGTTTGATTCCCAAATTGGGTAATTGGCTAGGCTTAAAATGGCCCATAAGGGCAGTTAGCATAGTATGAACCTATGAACTGAATTAAACTAAGGGTTTGGGTGTGTTAATGACACTTCTAAAATGGTTAGAATAATGCTTACAACACAGACTGTGAACACTCAAGACAAACGATTTCACAGGAATTGAAAAAAACATTAGGATGGGCTACCAAAAGGGTCAGTACTGAGACCATAACTATACATCATACTTAAGTATGCTATAATTCAGAGTGTGGCATATGTTAGATTTGCAGATTATATGTTTAAAGCGAACAAAACAGAATTATATATCAAAACTCAGTGAACATTAGCCATTTAGCTTTGAATGTAAATAACAAGATGGAAATTCGATTCACTTAAGTACCCACAATTTTAACTTTCTTTTACAGCGTACTTTTCAAGTCTACATTTAGCATCAGTACCTAGTGTTGTCCTACAGAGTAGCCATAAACAGCTAAATAAAACAAACTTTATTAGAAAGGAAAGGTTATTACAAAACTTATGTTTGATGAACCTTTTTCAGTAGTATACACATTTATCTGAGTTTGATTTTTTGAGTAGCAGATGTCTTACTTAAGATTATAAATGGATATATTATATGACCTAACTTTGAAAGTCTTGATAGTTGAATATTATCTCAGGTATTGTTAAGCACACACACACACACACACACACACATACACACACACACACACACACACACACACACACACACACACACACACACAAACACACTGTGTTAAATGGTATTGAAAGTGTCACTCTTATTTATTTAGTTATTTTGAACTGCATTAGAGTCAGACATATGAGGTGGAGATAAATGGATTATCTATAATTGTTGGGTAGGGGTGCTGTCTGTGGGCGAAAATGATTGACTGCTATCATTTGCTAATTATTTTGCTTTGCAACACTAATGAGATTTCAAGGCAGAGTAATTTACCACAGCTACTCTTTGTTTAAAACAAAGTTGGATGTTATGCAACGTTGGTAATTTTTCACACAAAGAGACATCTGAGGTATGTACAGTTAACAAAGTGGCTGTCTCGGTAGGGGGGATGACTGGGGATGAAAGTTATTGAGTTTTTGTCATTTTTTTCAGTTTTTATGTTCATTAATCTGGCTTTGCAGTTCTAGTGTTTTTTTTCTTTACCATGCTCAGGTATTTGAGATATTGATAGTCAACAATGTGTCTGTAATTGCTAGGTATAGGGGCTGTTTTTAGATGAAAATGGGAGACTCTGCTGTCATGAACAAGTTAAATTGTCATTAATCTGGCTTTGTGAGACTAGTGTGCATTTTTGTAAAACAAGTACATTTTTAAAGCAAACATTTTTCTGTGCCAATTTTTATCACAATCACTCAATAAAGGTCATATAACAATAAAATAATAACCAGTAGGCAAACAAGCCCTGTAGTGAACAGCAAACAGCCAAATGAACAAAAGCAATGGTGAAGTGAAGCACGGCTAAAACACCATCCAAAACCATAAAACTGTCAAACTTTAAAACGTTGACTATCAATTCATTCAAAAATCCAGCGTTAAATGTGAGTATTTAATTACACTGTTCTCTCTGCTTTTAGTTTGTATTAATGGCCTGAAGAAGCCACTTCATGCGGTGAAAGCGCTCATCTACTTGAAATAAAACGTTTTAAAGTTTGAAAGTTTTATGGTTTTGGATGGTGTTTTAGCCGTGCTTCACTTCACCATTGCTTTTAGGTTCATAGGTTCATAGGTTCATACTAGGCTATCTGCCCTAGGGCATTTATAAGCCTAGCCAGAGTGTGTTTGGCTTTCGCCACCCATTTTAAATTAATTTTGCTATGCCTTTTTTTGAGGTTAGTATACTGTGCCTCTGTCTAACAGTGACACAGAAGTGATAGCCGGGGTAAACCTACGATCTCCCATCCACTCATCAAGATTCCTCTTGAGGAGAGTCAATGTGGGACTCTGCCTAACCTGGACTGGGATTTTATTCCAGAGTGAAGGGAGCCTCTGGGTTATGAATCTGTCCCTCCAGCATGTCCTATTTATTTCAGTGCTGAGTTTCAAGTCTCTCGTTAGCGTACTTCGATGGCATTTGGATTTTCTGAGGTGCAGCATGTCCATTAATTCCGGGTTGGACATGGCTTTATGCGTCAGGCACAGATCGCCTCTGAGCAGGCGGTATGCCACTGAGTAGAGCTGGAGTTTCTTTAACCGGGCAGCATATGGCATCTGTTTGAGCCCTTTGATCCTCTTGGTGAGGTACTTTTGGGGTCTTTCCAGTTGCTGCAGGTGTCTGGTAAGGTACATCCCAAAAGGGGCATTGTACTCAATTATGGGCCTGATGAGGGATGAGTAAAGAGGTACGATGACCTCCCCTGACCTAGATGTGAATCCCTTCATGATTAGGTGGGCTATATAAAATGTTTTTCTAACCACTTTGGCCACGTGGTTGTCAAATGAGAGATTGCTATCAACTTGGGTCCCCAGGTTTGCTCGTTTAGTCAATAAAGTTGCTTTAATTGGTGGATGTGGAAGTCATCTGTTGGTGAAAGTGACTTACCCTTGCTGTTGCTTTTTCAGTATTTACCAGTCTTTAATCTGGTGTGGCAGGAGCAGTGACATACAATGTACTTCTTTTAACTAGTGTAAAGTGATCATTCCTATGACTAATGCTTGTGTGTGTTTGTGTGGGGAGAGGGTTGCAGTATATTTAAGAGAAGTTAGCCATAACTGTGTGAGTGTGTGTATGTGTGTGTGCACACGTGCATAAAAATATTGTCACTGATTTTTATCTGTGGACACACAAAATACGCACATATATACTGTAACTCTTCTATGTTAAAAAAAAAAAAAAGAACAGTTAGAAAGTCATTGGGCCGGATTCACGAAGGCTTACACGGAGTCTAAGAGTAGTGTAAGACTCCATGCAGCCTTCGCGATCCAGGAACAGCCCAAAGTCCGTGTAAGAGTCAGGCTAAAACGGCTCTTACACGGAGTGGCTAAGCTAATCAGCCCACTTGCAGCCGAATAGCATGCAAATGAGGCTGATTAGCGATCCAGGAAGCCAAGAACAGCCCGTGTAAGAGCCGTGTTAGCTGCAGAAATGTACTCAGTTGACAACTGAGTACGTTTCTGCAAACACGGCAATGGAGCCATGTCAGCTCCAAATAAAGGGTGCATATGTTATAGGCAGCATGCCAATGGCCAAATATGTGGCCCATGCAAAAATATTAAAAATATAATTTTTTTTTTCGGCAATTGCCGATGTGTAAACCCAGCGCAGCCCATAAGCGGGCTGCACTGCATAAAACATAAAAACGAAGGTTTTAAACCTACAAATGTAGGTTTTATGCAATACATGGAATGTCAATGGAGGGACCAGCATAGGAAAACCAACATGGCCACCGTGTAGTGGTTGCCAAGGGGGGAAGCCAAGTCTAAGAGATGTAACTAAGCATTAGTAGGCAATCTGATGCAAATGAGGGTAAGGATACTGAATTCCACTGTCACATAGCAAATGAGCACATTCTGAGTAGTGTAAGAGTTACAGAAGGGGGAGGAACAGAGTAGGAGATAGGTGACATCACAGGGGGGAATGGTAGAAAGGGATGGAGTTCATTGGAAGGTAGAGTTACATGACAGATGTCAGAGAGATATCAAGGAAGGAAGTGTGCCACTAAGTAAACATGAGAAAGTCAAGAAATGGAAGGTGTACACTGTTGCCTACACCAAAGTTTCTTGCTGGACGTGTATGCGCACGTGTGCGTGCCATGAAGCACGAGTAAGGTGGTGTGCGCGCGTGTAAGGCAGTGTGCGCGTGTGTAAGGCAGACTAAGCATGTGGGAGCGTGTTGGGAGATGTTTAACACTGTTTGCGTGGGCGTGCACGCGTTTAAAACCGAATAAGCAGATTTAAAACTGTGTAAGTATGTGTCTTGGCGTGTAAGCCACTGTGAGCGTGTTTCTGCTGGTTTGCACACGGCTCCACCCTGAGGAAACAGAGAGGAAAAAGGAAGCAACAGATGTACTAGGAAGTTAGCAGGGAATACTGCTGGAGCTAGCAGGTGAAAACAATTAGATGCAGGCAATTACACAGGCAGAATACTAGGCCAGCCCAGCACTTAAAACTCTGCAAACAGCAGTGCAGAATGTTTCTCTCAAGAGACACTGCAAGACAGGAGTTAAGTTATCAGAAGTGAAAACTGAAAAAGCTGAACTCAGAGCAGAAATGTTAGGGGCTGCCATAGCTGTCATAATGAGACATAGGCGACTTGCTGAGGGTGGTGACAATGCAGATGGTGCCAGACAACCCGCAGTGAGGAGACGGAGAAGAGTGTACAGGCCCAGGGTCACCTACCACGGGTTACATGAGCTGGAGATAGTAGAGCTATAGAGTGGACAGAGACCTCCTGCAGCAAATAGTGGAGCTGTGCAGGCCACGCCTCACACACAGAACCAACAGACGGGAACCCATCCCAGTGGAAACCAAGGTATGTGTTGGCCTAAGAATACTAGCAACAGGTACCTTCCAGAGACCAACTGGCGATATGATGGGGATATCACAGGCATCAGCTTCCAGGGTACTGCACCAGTTCCTGGATGCCATGTCAGCACATGTCGGTGATCAGGTATACTTCCCCAATGCCCGTGAGGTATTGGCCAGCAACATGCGTCTCTTCCAGCAAATAGCGGAATACCCTGAGGTACTGGGTGCTATAGACTGCACGCATATACGCATCAAAGCACCAGCAGGAGAGCGGGGTAGGGCCTACATAAACCGCAAGGGCTTCCCCTCCATCAACTGCCAGGTCGTGTGCGATGCCCAGGGCATAATAATGAATGTGTGTGCTGGCTGTCCTGGGAGCTACCACGATTCCCACATCTGGCATTTGACGCAGCTGTACCAGACATTTGCCAATGGGGACATCCCACACGGACACCTAGTGGGGGATGCAGGATATGCACTGGAGCCGTGGCTGATGACACCCATCAGAAACGCACACACACCTGAACAGGAACGCCATAATGAGGCACACGCACAAACACGTAATGTAATAGAGCGTGTGTTTGGGCTGCTCAAGTCACGGTTCCGGTGTCTGGACACATCTGGTGGAGCCTTGCAGTACACACCAACTACATGTACCCAAATTGTCATGGTATGTGCTATGCTACATAATATGATCTTGCGAAAACAGCTGCAGCAGGACCAGCATAGGGCTGGGCCAAACAGCCCCCCACCATCGCCAAGGCCACCACAGGCACAGCGTGACTCGGAGGAGGAACAACCTGAGCCTGCCCCAGTAGGCAGAAGGAGGCGTGCCCAGTATGCCCTGGCCTTGGCAAAGAGGCAACGCATAGCACACACATTGGCTCAGTAGGAACCTTGGGAATGATACCCCTCTCTGACTCACTCATATAGTAACAGGGATGCCTAACGTGACACAACCTGCTCACAAACATGTACAGGGAAGTGTAATATGTGCATCCGACAAGAGGCAGCCCTGCAGCACCACCTGAGGCATGAATGCTATGTGTTAAGTAATGTAACACCAAGTACCATATGCACACCTGAGGACCCCGACTAACATCCTAACTTCAACAAGCAGCATGCCACAACAGGACAACGAGATGATGAAGTGCAACAATTGCTGAAGTAATGCAGTTAGGCAAAGGGGACCCACTGTGTGCCAGTCTGGGATGACATGCTGAGCATGACATGATGCACCACCTGCTAGGACTGGTGTGCACCTATCAGTGCAGGCCGTATGGATACTGGCAAAGGCTGTTGTCACGCACAGTGTGCCCTGAATAGGTAAGGTTCAAAACACAAACCTATCTCCATAGGTACCAGAAGGGATAAGAATAAGATAAGGGATAAGTTCAAACAGCAAGATGCATGCAGTCTAAGCCCACCCAGTATGGAGAATGTTGATAACTGTGCTGTAACAGAAATCTGAGTCAAGGCTCACAACAGCACCCTAACACTACCAGGTTACACCTCATACTGTGCTGTACATCCTCAAAACTTGGAACAAGCTACAAAAGGAGGGTGACTAGCAAGAATTGTCAAGGATAACCACACCCCCATGTTGGTACCACCACAAAAAGCAGCATGGACTAGCTATGCTCAAGTAACAGTGGCTAAAACTGCCCCCCAGTGTATAGCCTGCTACAGAGTACTGGCCCAACACCAGGAACTGCATCTGGCCCATGCTGGAATACATGAATATATCAAGTCCTCCATACCACATTATATTGGGCGACTGCAAATACCCAGACACATAGACTGGGAGCATTATACCAGCTGCAACAGTGTAGGACAAAAGTTCATCGAATCCACAAACCAAAAGGCCCAGGAACAACGTACCACCCCCACAAGAGGGGCAAGCATACTGGATGTGATAATCAGCAACATGGAGTGCGGGATGTCAAGATGAGAAGTGTATTGCTCACTGGTAAAACCAGACCATATAGTAATCACACTGGATATACAAATCCTGACCACAGTCCCTGTCCAGAAAATCACAGTGGAAAACATGTGCTAAGCATTATTTGCACACCTCCAAACTGATGTGGAATCCATGAAAGGTCCGTGCAGGTGCAAAATATGGGCCACGCCTCAGAACCTGTAAGACAGCCATTCCATGAACACTGCCAGGAATGCTTGGATTATGCAGTCCCAAATTAAAACAAGACACAGTGCCTAAATCTGGCATGGTGGACACCAGCCATAACCAAAACATGCAAGAGAATGAGGAAGCTACTACATGATAGAGCAAGCATGAACAATGACGTAATTACTGATCAGTAGTATGGCAATATAATCTGTCCACACATGCAATCCAGTAAGGCCAGCCACAACAAGTGGAATCTGTGAATCCTGAGGCAATGTTACACCTGCCCCAAGTACACAGACAACCACCAACTCCACCCAAGAAATACAAATATATGTGAGAGATGCAACCATCCATCCAAACCGGAGGCAGAGCTCCCCAACTCAGTACACCCAAAACAAGTCAGTAGGAGAAGGTAACCACACACACCACAAACACATACCCACATAGACCTATCACAACTGCAAACCAAACACATAAACACAGAAATACATTCCCGGAGGCAGAAATCACACACACAGCACACCAACAGAGGCCACTAAAGCAGACACCCAATGAAACAGCCTCCAAACATAGCACATGCAACACATAGCACACAAAGCTGGTGTGCCAAACAGTCACAGGCCAGAAGGAGAAACAACATGCCCGATACAGTTGTAATAGGTGACTCCATAGTCAGACACACTGCTGTCCCGCACAGCAGACTGAACAAGGGAAAGGGTACAGTAAGCTGCTTGTAGGCCGCCACAATATGCCACATAACAGAAATATGTAGGTCACTCCAAAGCAAATAGAAATATGATGCAGTCATAGTCCATGCTGGTGTGAATGACCTGAGATGTACTGCCCTAGACTACATGTAAAGAGACACAGATGAGCTATCCGATTATGTAGTCCAGGCCGGTATGACACTCACCGTTTGCAGCAACCTACCCTTACCAAGAATAATGCCACAGTACAAACACGGAATGATCAGTCATAGCAAGTAGCACACTTACTGGTGTCATTCCAAGGGGATCCAATGTCTGTCTGCTTGGGATGTCATGCTTGACAAGCCATGCAGCTGCCCTTGGGATGGCCTGCACCTGTTACCCCTGGGCGTCTGAATAGTGGATAAGGCCTTTGCCACCTCCATACAGCCTTTTGTAGGCAAGGCTGAAAAGACTGACCCACCACCTGGGAAAACATAAGTGGGAAGAAACATAAGGGAAATGCTGACCAATGCCAGATGTGTACACCCCAATATGCATGCTCCCGAGGCCATCCCCAGAATAGAGAACATCGATGTCTGTGCAGTGACAGAAACCTGCTGCAAGGCTCCTGACAGCACACCAGCACTACCAGGTTATACCACGTACCATGTGTCATGGCCCCAAAACCTGGAACACTACATAAAAGGAGGTGAGTATCCATAGGCAGCACAGACACCCATACGTCCAGGTAACTGACAATGCACAAGGCAGTGGAGTTCACCCATGTGCAACTAACTGTAGGCAAGACTGCTGTGCAGTCTGTAGCATGCTACAGACCGCACTCTCACACACAATAACCCACCCCCAACCGTCCTGAAGACACTGGACAGTATGAATGTCCCACCAAATACCAAACAAGGTACCACGAAATACCACATAGGTGGTAAACCATTATGTATGGAAGGAGTAACCAGGGACCTAGGGACACAAGTGAACAGTAACCTGTTATGTGACACCCACATTGCCAATGTGGCTAGGAAGACTGTCTACATGTGACACCGTATCAGGAAAGGAGTCACATCTACGGCAACAGAGGTCACTGTGCCCCTATACTTTACCCCAATCACACCCATAATCCAGTACAATGCCTCATATGGGATCTACCTTACCTGACACCTGCAGCAGTTAGAAAGACCTCAAAGGTACCTCACCAAGAGGATAAAGTGTCACACATATATGTCATATGCTGCCTGGCTGTAGACACCCCAGCTGACTCCAGTCACAGACTGCCCACACAGAGGCATTGCATGCCTGTTGTAGGAGGCCATGCCCAACACAGGAGTAATGGACATGCTCCACCCCAGACAACACATATCCATTGGAGCTGCGAGAGTGAGAGATGTCAACCTCAACAAATAATGAAATAGGATGTGCCGGTGGGACAGATACATAATCCAGAGGCTCCCCACACCCTGGACCAGAATCCCACTCCATGTTAGGCAGAGCCCCTCACTGACACTGTTCAACAGGAATCTTGCCAAGTGGATGGATGATTGTAGAGTTACAGTGGGGGTCTTCACTGTGTCATGTCCAGACAGAGGCACAGCAAAGCAAATAATGCATGGCCATAATATTCACATAGCAAGGGGTCTCAAAAGCCACACACACTCTGGCTAGGCTAACAAATGCCCAGGGTGGATAGCCTAGTATGAACCTATGAACCTATGTAGATACAAATTGTACAGGACATGAAGGATAATCCCAAGGCTTACACAACTGATGGTAGGAGCCATGTTGGGAATTCACAGATATGCCCTGAATCACACAAATACCACAAACACACACACATATTGCCAACATACATCCTGACAGGTGCAGTGCAAACCCCCCCACCCCCACGAATGCAGAATATCTATCCCAGCAGACTGCTGGCCCCCTGACATAGCAGATGCTGAGGTAACAGACAACATCTCCAAAGCAAAACACACAGCAGCAATGGTATGAGATGGTGACCTGGGCTTAGTGCAACATGGAGTCTAAGATGAATGGAATGCCAAACCACACTACTGCTCAATGTCAGCCGTACCACAGAATATGTACCCAAAGAGCAGTGTACAACAACAGTGGTCCTTCTCAACAAAGGTGTTGCCTGAATGGATACTGAACAGTACTACCCCAGAATCCTGAGAAGCCCAGATTGCACAGCTATGGAAAGGATCAGCATGTACCACAGACATAAGGATGTTGGGGACCTACTGACACTGGACCCAACCCAGTGTGGCCTTCTCAAGTGCAGATCCTGCCCCTAACCATGTTTGACTCAATTGAAACAGTCATTAAGGTCATTGATGAGGGCAATGTGCTCCACACAGTGTATCTGGACCTTGCAAAGGCTTCTATACAATACCCTACATGTTCAGTATAGATAGGCTCACCAGCGTAAATATAAACCCACGTCAGTAGAGGGGTTGCAAACCAGACCAAGGACAGAACAGACATGGTCAGACATGCTTCAGCCATGTCAGACTACAAACCAGATATAACTGGCATCCCACAAGGCTTTGTCCTGGTATCTCCCTCGTCTGGTATATATGTCCCATAGGTACAGGCAAACATGGAAGGACTGTGTCCTAACATGTTTGCAGAGGACTACAAACCACTCACCACATATGATCCACCAGCTGACACATGCATCCCACAAAAGGACCACATAGAAACAGACAACTGGTGCCATAGCTATGTCAGCAAGCTAAGTGCAGAAACGTGTATAGTCAACCCCCATGGATATACAGTAAGTGCCCACCAATCACCACATAGGTGTTAACCCATTATGTAGTTAACATGTAATGAGAGACCTGGGGACACAGGGTGATAGATATCCTGCATTGGACAAACATGTGCTGTAGTGTTTACAGAAACATACCATATACCCACCTAATCATGAAGGCTGTCAGATCTACATAAGGGGAGGTCATTGTGGCTCTGCAGTCCTCCTGCATCAGTGGTACAATCGACTACAATAGCCCCTGTGGGATGTACCTCAGCAGACACCTCCATCAACTGTAAAGTCCCCAACAGTACCTCATCAGGAGTATCAAACAGCCTACACAGATGCCATGTGTTGCCTGTGTTGCTGGCATCAATAAACATGCTGCACATAGTACAATCTGAATGGCAGTGAGCTATGCACATGACAGACCTGAACCCCAGCACTGACTTACATAGGACAAGCTGTACTGTGTGATCCATAACACAGAAGCCACTCCCACCCATGAGTGAACCCTCAGCACAGGCTACCCATAGAGTCACTTATCAATCTTCCTCAATAGGAATCCTGATGGGTGGACGGGAGATGGTAGGTTTATCCTGGGTATCACTGTCATGTCACAGGTAGACAGAGGCACAGTATACTAACCATGACATATGTCATGGCAAACTCCTCTGACAATGTGTGTTGAAGGACAAACACACTCTCCAACTTGCATTAGACATGGACTAGGGCACATCGCTAGTGTTTGCAATTGTACACCTATGTTGTGGAATACACTAACAATGTTGGACAAGCCTGGTGTATGTAGTTCATATCTGAACAGAATGCAACTTGGTCAGATTTACACAACTGGCCCCAACCAGGCTGTTGTGCCCACTATCGAAATGTAAAGCAGTGATAGCAGTAAAGCCCAGGTTACTGCCCACCACAGTCAAAGTACTACCAGTACACTATACAGTACTACAGTGGTAGGTCAGTGTGAAAGGATGTTGACAACTGTATGCAAAGTATCCCATGCAAACACTGCAGTCACAGTATAATCCTGTTGTGTTCACACACAAAGCAGTTGTACAGTAACTACACAACATGACACACAACCCACAACCATAAACGGGTGATAGTTTGTGAAGTTCACACACATCCACAAACGTGGTGGGCTGCAGAGTCCAACATATGGAATGCTCACACTGGGCATGCTCACACACTTTGACAACATGCCATGGGAAGGCTGAACTGGGCATGCTCACACACTTAGTTTGTGAAGTTCACACACATCCACAAATGTGGTGGGCTGCAGAGTCCAACATATGGAATAATCACACTGGGCATGCTCACACACTTTGACAACATGCCATGGGAAGGCTGAACTGGGCATGCTCACACAGTCCAAATCTTGGTTTATCAGTTGGACACACATATCTGGTATTGTTATGTGTTATGCCAGGAACCAACCACATTACAGCAGTCTGCCCAGTGCACAGAGTTAAATGACTACAGAGACATACGTGATATAGTGGATCCCTCCCATATGCAAACATTTTCCACAGATGCAGAAGTTGTTCATACCAACAGGGAATGCTATGGCAATAAAGATATGCAAACAGTCTATCAGCAACAAATAATGTGCATATGACAATTAAACATAATGGTGTAGAGGTCAACACTAGGCTGTTTGCCCTAGGGAATGACAGCTTAGCCATAGTGTGCTTGGTGTTTGCCTCCCCACAGGATGCACATTCCCCTTTCCAAACACAGATGATGTCAGCACCCTATAAGTACAACAGGAGAAATGAAACTTCCCAGTAATCCGAATAGCGCGCTCTGCTAATGCGTCCGTCTCAAGTGTCATTACATAGTTAGGTAGGGGTTTCAAATCCTGCAAGTGCTCAGTGTGTGTGTGTGTGTGTGTGTGTGAGGTTGGTGTGTGTGTAAGTCTGTGTGAGGGAAATGTCCCTTTTGGCAAATAGGAAAAGACACTACAGGATGCACATTCCCTTTCTAAACACCGATGATGTCAGCACCCTATAAGTACAGCAGGAGAAAGGAAACCTCCCAGTAATGCGAAAAGCGCGCTCTGCTAATGCGTCTGTCTCAAGTGTCATAACATAGTTAGGTAGGGGTTTGAATCCTGTGAATGGCAAGTGTGTGTGTTTGTCTGAGAGGGGTTAGTGTGTGAGGGAAATGTCCCTTTTGGCAACTAGGTGAACAGACTACAGGATGCCCATCCCCTTTTCTAAACACCGATGATGTCAGCACCCTATAAGTACAGCAGGAGAAAGGAAACCTCCCAGTAATCCGAATGGCGCGCTCTGCTAATGCGTCCGTCTCAAGTGTCATAACATAGTTAGGTAGGGGTTTGAATCCTGTGAATGGCAAGTGTGTGTGTTTGTCTGAGGGGGTTAGTGTGTGAGGGAAATGTCCCTTTGGAAACTAGGTGAACAGACTACAGGATGCCCATCCCCTTTTCTAAACACCGATGATGTCAGCACCCTATAAGTACAGCAGGAGAAAGGAAACCTCCCAGTAATGCGAATAGCGCGCTCTGCTAATGCGTCCATCTCAAGTGTCATAACATAGTTAGGTAGGGGTTTGAATCCTGTGAATGGCAAGTGTGTGTGTTTGTCTGAGGGGGGTTAGTGTGTGAGGGAAATGTCCCTTTTGGAAACTAGGTGAACAGACTACAGGATGCCCATCCCCTTTTCTAAACACCGATGATGTCAGCACCCTATAAGTACAGCAGGAGAAAGGAAACCTCCCAGTAATGCTAATAGCGCGCTCTGCTAATGCGTCCGTCTCAAGTGTCATAACATAGTTAGGTAGGGGTTTGAATCCTGTGAATGGCAAGTGTGTGTGTTTGTCTGAGAGGGGTTAGTGTGTGAGGAAATGTCCCTTTGGCAACTAGGTGAACAGACTACAGGATGCCCATCCCTTTCTAAACACCGATGATGTCAGCACCCTATAAGTACAGCAGGAGAAAGGAAACCTCCCAGTAATCCGAATAGCGCGCTCTGCTAATGCGTCCGTCTCAAGTGTCATAACATAGTTAGGTAGGGGTTTGAATCCTGTGAATGGCAAGTGTGTGTGTTTGTCTGAGGGGGGTTAGTGTGTGAGGGAAGTGTCCCTTTTGGCAAATAGGATAAGACACTACAGGATGCCCATTCCCTTTTCTAAACACTGATGATGTCAGCACCCTATAAGTATAGCAAGAGAAGAGAAAACCCCCAGTAATGCAAATAGCGTGCTCTGCTAATGCGCCTGTCTCACGTGTCATAACAGTTAGATAGGGGTTTGAATCCTGCAATTGGCAAGTGTGTGTTTTTGGCTGAGGGGGGTTAGTGTGTGTGAGGACAATGTCCCTTTTGGTAACTAGGTGAACAGACTACAGGATGCACATTCCCTTCTACACACTGTTCAGCGCGCGCCATGGCTCTGGCACAAGTTGTCTGTTGCTATGATGCCCCTTTGGAAGATGCTTGTGTCAGCTGGGGAGTCGATTATGGTGTCCAGTTTGCAGTCATCTGCATATTTGGACAGCCACAGTTCATCCGTGTTGGCCTGTACCTCCAATAAATATGTACCAAACAAGAGGGTCCCAGGACTGAGCCTTCTGGGACACAACCTGTAACTGTTATGGGGTCTGGCATGGCTCCAGCAATGCTAACCATGTGGGTTCTGTTCTTGAGCCACTGTGCAATCCATCTAGTGACATAGGGGCTTATATTTAAGCTGGTGAGCTTGCCTAGAATGCCCAAGTGGGGTATTGTTGCGAAGGCATTTGCAAGGTCCAGGTAGGCTGTGTGAACCACCTTCCCCTCGGCAATGGCCTTGGTGACTGTAGCAAAGAAATCAACCGGGTTACACCCGGTAGTGCTGGTGTGCTCTCAGTAGCCCTGAACCAGGCATCTGTTACTGCACAGATATCGATGTTTCCATGCCAAGGAGTGTTTTGGGTGCATGCATCTGGAGGTTTAGACATCTGGCGTTGGGTAGCATTGCTCTTAGTGTCTTATCCCTTGTGATACCTATGAAGGTGGGTTTGTCATGTGAGCCCTGCCTAACATAGGCACTATGGGGTAGCAAGAGGCTTTGCCAATATCTGATAGGCCAGGGTGACAGGTGCAGGCTGTCCCTAGCAAAGCAGGTAGTTCAACAGGAGATGAATGTGTGAAGGTGTAGTGCCTGTGACTACTTAGCAGTAGCATATATGACTGCTCACGTGGACACATGCCAGGCAGGTCATATGCACTGTGTCACAGGCAATGTACATGTGAACAGGTCAAAAAGTGGCAACCTGTCAAGTGGGACATGGCCATACATATAGTAGGCTATGCAGATGGCACTAGGAGTCCACAGAAGCTCTATAACTATGCATTGCAGGTGTGATCTGTATTCCAGGGTAATTGCAAGCAAACATGCATGCAAACAAAGATACAGTGAACAGGGCTCCATGTAGTCCATTGTACAACAAACAAGCTGTACCAGTTCCATAAGGTAACACTGCAAATATGCAGGCGCTATGCACATGTACATGGAAATACACTGGTCAGATGGCTAGGGTCCAGTCTCAGTGCACACAAGTGTACGGAACATGCATGTACTGTCAGGATGTACAATAACTGGATAGAAACCCATGTGCCCATACCTGCAGTAATACACATGTCAAATAACAGACACCGAGCCTTCTCTCAGTGGTGCCATACTTAGTAGGATGTATGCTCCTGGCCTGCCACCACAGTATCCCTGACATATATGGGGACTCTCCCCTGTGACAGTTAGTTATGTGTGTTGGTGCTGTCTAGCATGGTATGAGATGTGTGCATGCAGTGCTAGTGTGCTCCTGTGTGTCCTGTACCAGTTGTGTAGTTCTGCACACATATCAACATCCTCACACATCTGCATTGCAGAGTCTAGTGTGGGCAACATGCCACTTGCAATTTACATGTCCATCATTGTGTATTACTACATTCATTACCCATCCCTGTGCTACCTATGTATGTAGCCTGCTGTTGACATCATTACCACCAGTATGCCAACATGTGCAGATGATACACTATGGTACTTACCATGGGTGTAGACAACAGGACATGACAATCACACAAATACTGCATCAGGCATGCTGTGATATACCCACAATTAATTCAGCACACAGTACTGTTAACAACATGATACTATTACTACACATCTATGTGGTCACCCTGTGCATCAGCAACATGTTAACCTGTACCTGCACAGTTGTTACAGAATGCAGGAGGTGGCACAGTTTCATCATATGCACAGGGTGTGAACTTGGTATGCCTGGGTCAGCCACCCATACCACCAATTGACATGTATGTGTATGTGTGTTGGTGAGGGACAGCAGTAGAAGGTGGGGCAATGTTGATGCAGTGTGCGCATGCGGTAGCCCTAGGTGTTGTCAATTTGCATGTGTGTATGGATGCACACAGTTCCACCTCATGGCTGCCATATACTGGTGTTTGTGGACAGCCACAGACTGTACCTGCCAGGTCATACAGATCAGTGTCTCTGGCCATGGACACGGTACCTGTGCCTTGCAGGGGTGCTACGGACCGTATCCAGTACCAACCCAGACTGGGTACTGTCATCAGAAGCAGGTGTTCGTTGACTGGACACAGATCCCTGTCGGGCCTGGCCAGAGCCACGTGCACGTGGTCTCCTGGGGCGGTCTGATGACAGCACAGACCCAGCATTGCTGGGGCTGCTGCTGGCACTACGGGGGTGGCCGCGGCCCTGTTGTCGTCCGCGCCGACTGCCAGCTGCTGCTGTTGCTGGCATACGGCCACGTCGATGCCTCAACCGCCCACCATCACCCTGGCTCATGGACATGTAGTTGTGGAACCGGTCTAATATGTCCCCACAACGTCTGTCTACGACATTGGTGAAATCACGGATGGCGGCCGCAATGTCACGCATACTGTCAGTCATGGCTGTGCGACATGCTGCCAGCTCCCTCAGACCCTGTCTGGTGTACCGTTCCATACATGACTGTGCCTGCATGACAGTCCGAAACATAGCTGAGGTTGTAAGACCTCTGTGGGCACGTCTGACAGGGGCAGTACGCCCATGGATGCTCCCACGAGAACCCCTGGACATCTGTCTGTGTGGTACCATCTCTGCGCCATGCCCATGGCTGCTGTGTGGGGAAGCATGTGCCGCAGATACCACATTACCCTGGTCAATGCCCACTGTATGCTGTCCATCACCTAGGGACAGTGGTGACAAGGGGTGTATTGGCAGGATAACTGTGCGCATTGATGGGGTCGACAGCTGTGTACTGTCAATTGGCTGACCAATGGCGGACCCTGGCATACCTTCCTGTGCCATTACACCAATGTCATCATTATCAGTACCCATGGCACCTGACTCAGGTTCCCTGCTATGTGACACCAGAGCAGCAACAGAACCTGTGGGAAGGAAACAGGAAACACAGTTTACAATGTCTACACATTACCAGTGATGCACACATGCACAGGTGCACACATGCACAGGTGCACACATGCACACATGCACACATGCACAGGTGCACATGCACACGTGCACACATGCACACATGCACAGGTGCACACATGCACAGGTGCACACATGCACACATGCACACATGCACACATGCACACGTGCACATGCACACATGTGCACAGGTGCACACATGCACACATGCACACGTGCACACGTGCACACATGCACACATGCACAGGTGCACACATGCACACATGCACACGTGCACACGTGCACACGTGCACACATGCACACATGCACACAGTTTCACACAATTGTACAGAACTCAGTGTGCGTGATATCGACACACAGACACAGACACACCTACATGCATACAAAGAGCACTACTAAGTGTGCCAAATAATACTATTACTATCAACACTTTTACAGGTATTGTAAATAGACACTCACCAGCATGGATAGGCTGCAATGCAGTGATACCAGAGGGTCCTGCAAACATGAGGAAACTAATGTTAGTGGGCACAACTGTGCCAATGTTACTGAGTATGATACAGGTCAGGAGTACAACAGTCGCCTTTCACAGGTCTGCAGCTAATATTGAGGATATCACGCTTGCACATTAAATACTATGGTGGCAGCTACGAACCAAGGACACACCACACACATGCATTAACTACCACTGTACACAACAGTCAACTACACATATGACATATTACCTGCACGTTCACTGTCCTGCTGCTGTGTGGCTCCAGCCTCCATCATGATGCATGTCTGCTGCTGTTGTTGTTGCAAGTGGACTGGAGCCACTACACTCAGGAGTAGTCCCTCCAGTCTGGTGAGTGGGGGATGTGTAGCCACCCCACCACCTGTGGCGACCTGTTGCCTGTGGATATCTGACGCACGCTGACGGACATGTCTAATCAAATCACTGCAGTGATGTCGTACCTGCTCATATGTCCTATTATGCATGCCTATATCATTTACCCGACGGGCAAGGTCCTGCCACAGTGCAGCCCTCACCTGCTGATTCTGGCTGGTGCGGGAAAAGAGTGTTGCATAGTCCCGCACCAGGCTCTGGTGTATCTCCTCATCCTCAGCCGCGGAGTAGGTGGAATGCCTTGGGTGGGCCATGTACCTGAGAAAGAAGATAACCTGGTATCAGCAATATATGTCAGCAGACTTTGGCACACATACTACACATGCTACTTGACTGTTATGATACCACATATCTCACATGGATACACATGTAGATGGCCAGGTATCAGTGCTCGGCCAGCAACTGTGCAACAGTACCTGCCAGGCTCCGTACGACATACTACCAAACACCAGCAGTCAGAACACCAATTCAGGTCAGGAGCACCTCATCACTCTGGGGGTTTGTATCTAGGTACTGTATGGCGTACATCGGCGAGTACTGTGGGCTGACCACACCCTGCTTGCCCTGGATATACATATCCCACCCCCACCACCAGCACAGATGGCTACAGTGCACAACATTACAGATACAGACATTACACTTTGTAACAGTGATATGGTATCCTTACAGCCCACTGGGCCAGTGGCAGAGACAACCCACAATGCTGACCCCTACACAATTGCTTTCTACAGACATCTCCAAGAATGCATGGCTCATGCATTCCCATATATGGCCAAGACACTATCCACAAAGGGACAGCATCCTGTCTGGCGGACCCCAGCCATATACAGATTGTATTACAGAAGATGTAAGCTACTGCAAGACAGAGCATCAGTCACTGAAGGGAGGGCATGTCTGAGCAGCACTGGTAAGGATCTATTTCCCATCATACTGACTACATGGGCAATGTTGAGTGAGACGTCAAGCGTGACACTACAGATGACCAGGAGGCCTACCTGAGTTATGTTAGCGACCTGGTCAGGAGCCATCCTCTATGCCCATAGGTAGTACACAACACATATTTCACTGACACCACAGCTAGACGACATTGTGGCGGACAGGTTCAGTGCAGGTGTCACCCCGCCCTCTCCATTGTAATAAGGCATAGTTATCCCAGCTGACCCTAACCTCCAAGTCATCACAGATGTCCAGGTGAGAGACACCCGCAGGTCAGCAGAATACACGACATGGATGGGACCTGCTGGTATCCCCAGTTGCATGCTACATAACCTCTGACAGGAGCTAAACACACATATAGAAGTGCTATGTTACACTACCTTGACTACAGGGTATGTATCTGTACACTGGCGCACAGCACCAGTGGTTCCACTCCATGAAGGAGGCACCTCACCATACCAATACAATACAACACAATACATGACATTGTAATACAATACTATACAATATGGTAATGCCCCTGTGTCTACAGCAGCGTACTGTTCTGCTAACCTGACCATTGTGACACATGTGGTGTGATGGTACCTGCTGCCGTCACACAGTTACACAGGGTGACTCATATGGCATATTACCTATCTGACTAACATTCAGCAGGGGTATGTGTGACATGTACACATGGGGAGTCTCGCTTCTTAACACTGTGTGGTTTGTTGCAGGGTGTGTCCTATCTGTGAGTTGGAACCCATACCTACACATGTGCACACTATTGCAGTGGCACAGACGACACACAGCAGACATTTAGGTTGTGGATGGTGGGTGGTGTTACAATGGTTGTTGGACATCTGTCATGGGTGTGACCTCCATATGTGCATCTGGGGGTGGTAACCTCTACGTGGGTAGCATATGTGTACTCTGTGGTGTTGTCAGTCACTGTGCATTGGTACTGTGTTTGGGTGCATTGTCACAGTGTTGTACATGTCACTGTGTCCTTCTCCATATCTGTTGCTGTCATGTGAGGTCCATACCATGGCATCCATTATGTGCTGTGGGGGGTACACCGACCTACATGTCCATGCCTGACTCACCATGTCTGCGGACACATACCATGTGCAGCTATTCCAGGGATAGTGTGCCACTGTGACTATCATTGGGGCCACTATTGTACACATGTCTGACCCTGCCCACCCCTGACACATGCAGTGGTGGGCGGACACTCACATATATGGTGGTTACTGGTGTAGGTGATCTGGAATGTGGTATGTTACTCCGGATTTGACACTAGTGTTCACTCCGTGCCTTTGTCACCAGGCACCTGTTGCAATACATCTGTACACATGTGCCTCACTCAGACTCTATATACATCTCTCTCTCTCTCTCTCTATACATATATATATGTATTAAGATATGTCTATATGTATATAGATATATATATATGTGTAAATATGTCTGTATACATTTGCACATATATATATATTGATGTACATATTCTGCTGTAGATGTGGAGGGGGGCAGAGGGGGTGTGGGCGACAGGGGGGGGGACAGGCTGTGTTGCAGGTCATCATATACAATCATACCTGTAGGTGGTCAGATCAGTCTGTCTATGTATATGTGTCTACATATATCTATCTCTGCATGTGTGCATTACATAGATATGTTGCTACAATATTCTATCGACATCTGTCTATGTAGTCCTACATCTCTCTCTCTATGTATGTATACATATATGCATATCATATGTATATATATATACATATATATATATATATATATATACACATACATATGTTGACATACATACATAGCCATATGTTAGACAGGTATATCAGCATATTTGTCTACCTTACTGTATACACACACTAACATACTGCTAAACATACATAGCTGTGTAACCTAATTTGTACATGGCAGTACAACCTACAATCAAACAACATTTATATGTGCACATAGATGCTCACACATACAAATGTATGTACAGCCTTCACTGATAGGTGCTGTATGTCTCCTGCCCTTTACACATCTTCATATACATATGGATACAGACCAATGACACATATGGAGGGTTCACAGTATGTACACCTTTATAGTATTACTTTACAGTACCTGTGTTTGTCACAGCTGCTTCTGCTACTGTCTGGCTCTCTGTCCTGCTGCTCCACTTCACAGTTGTCAGCTTCCAGGTAGCTGTTGCTGAGGGATTCGTTTCCGTCTGCTTAGTTGCAGTCTAGTCCTCTCTATCTCTCTCTCTCTCTCTCTCTCTCTCTCTCTCTCTGTCTCTCTTTCTCTCTCAGGGTGCAGTGAAAGTATTGCATGCGTGGACATGGAGTACAGCATACTTTTGTAGGTATCTGCATATGCCCATGTGATGGCCTCTGCACCAATTGTTAGCCAGTATTTGCTAATTGCATGCAGCCTGTTGTGTACTGATTGCAGTTCTCACTGTGATTTCAGAACTGTGCTATAAAAGGGTGTGTGAAATAGGCGTAGCCCTTTCAGATGTTAAGGGCAGGGACCATGCTGTTATACTGTGGACAACATTCTGTGAGTGTAAAGGTTGGTATCTCTCATTTTTCTCGGTGGGTTGTGGATTAACATTCCTCCATTCATTTCTCCAGTTTCCTGTACTGACTGTGTATGTACACTAACAACTACAACTACTACTATTGTTAATGTGTGTGTGTGTGTGCTTTCCTTTCACCTTTGCTTGCACTCTGTTGCTAAGGCTTCAATAGTTGCCCTTTACTGTCAGTACTGGTGTGCCTGCTAGGTGTCTTGACTGTAGTGTGCTGCTGTAGCTTTCCTATTTTCCATGTACATTCACACCCTGGAATGCTTGCTATATCTGCTAGGGTGTTACAGCATGCAGTGTGGTCTGGCCATGGTGTGGGCCTTGACATCTATTAGGGTATGTGAGTATGCTGCTGAGCAGGCCCCAGAGGCTTTCAGGTTCATCAGTTATGTGCCTCATGGAATGGTACATATCAGTGGGGTACACCCATTAAAATGTCTGGTATGCTGCAGTTGTGACTGTGGGTTAGCATGAGCATATGTATTACTACACTTTTTCTGCCATGCAGTGGTGAATACTTTCCGGACTCCATAGTTACCATTGCATGTGTTACACCTTTCTGCCTACTGTTTGTACATTTCACATGGGGTCTGTGGGGCATCCCTGTAAGACATTCACTGTTGCTATGTCTGGGTTCTTAACTATTCAAATATGGTGGTGTTGGACCCGTCATGTGTACAGATATTTGCAGGCTGTCCACATTTCTGCCTCATAATTTGGTCATTATCTCATGCACACCTTTATCTGGCAAGTCAGTCTGGGCTCAAGTCAGAATATGGTGACAAACATTCAAGTTCCAGACTGCATACCCTTCCAAACATCCCACAAGGTGTAGACCCTGTTACTTTCTGAACTGTCTGCATTTGTTGTAACTTTATTTGTAATGTGTCCCTGGTTTTGGGCCTTTGCTCCACATATTTTATTACTTGGTCCGGATGTGTTCCTGTAGGAGGTTGTGGGGTATGGGCAGTGCTTATCCTGCTATGAGTATGTGTGTGTCTTGCAAGGTGCTATGGTGACATTATTACCTACTAGCTTCCAACTAGCATGGCTGTTTCTGTTCACACACTACTATTATGGAAATCCACCAGTTTTGTTTGTGATTCTAAATGTCATGCTTTGTGTACTACACATCTATATTCCCTTTACATTCATTCCTACTGTTAAATGATATATTTACTTTAGCACAGTGTTTCTATATAAGAGTCATGGCTTAGTGGTAAGTCATGCAGACTATAGTTGCCAAGGTCCTGGGTTCGGGACTCACAGTGGGATTTTATTTTTTTTGGAACTGAGTACAGGACCTGTCAATCAAAGTGACTAAGGCACTTTTAAGCAGTTGTAACCGGGTTAGCGCTGGTTTGCGCTGAGCTCATGCATGCACTGGCGGTTAGCTCACAAGCACGAAGCACACCCGCTTACAACCGCTTAAACGTGCTTACTCTTCAAGACACCCGCACTATTTTCTTTGAAAGAAAAGAAAACGGGGAGACAGGAAAGTGGTGAAAAAGGGGTCACAAAGAGGGTAAGACAGTAGGGAAACAAGCTTGGGATGTGCAGGAGGGATGTAGGTAAGGCCCATAGCTGCCCATTTCTTCAGCAGCAACAGCTGTGCATATGTATGTAATTTGGTGTGACATTTGAAACCTTCCACCCCTGAGAGAGGTGTCAGGACAACAATAATACCTGTTGTACAGCCAATTGGAATTGATGGGTTCCATGTCCAGTAGACATGTGTGCGGAATGGGCAGTTATGTATGGGGCGTAATTTTTTTGTGGGTACAGAGTGCCCTTTTTTTTTTTTTTTTTTTTTCAGATGAGAGTGGTATGTCAGGTGAAGGTAGTCGGTACAGATGGGGAGGTAGGTTGGGTAGGTTAACAGACAAGACAAACAAGACGCATACAGGGGCGGTGTATGACACGTGTGGGGGGGTTACACAATTAACGGGGACGGAGGTTTGGATGTCCAGAGCCCATGAGCCCACAGATGGCAACAGTGGAACTGATATCCCCACCCATAGGCAGTTGCCACTGTTCCTTCACTGCCCAGGACGGGGCTGTGCTGGGGGCTGTGTAGGCGGGGCAACGGGCATGCCCGTTAGTTGCGCCACCCGTGCCTCGAGCTGGCATAGGGGCTCAAGGACAGAGTCCCGAATCTCCCTACGCACCACAGTCCGGACGCTACGGAGGGTGAGTGGTGGATCTCCTCCACCACACTTGCAGAGGGGCGAGCCCCATCCCCTGCAGCGCTTCCACCGCAGGTGGCACAGGGCCACCGGAGGAGGGTCCGACTGGGCACTAGTGCCAGGTGCACTCGCCAGCTGAGGTGGGAGAGGTGGGTCCGCCGGAACCCGCCTTCCCTGTCATTCTATGTTTTGCATTATGTCATGACAGTTTGGGTTAGTGACATATAAATACCATTCACAGTTAGTTGTAACAGCATGCATTAGTATTCCCATTAACCAAACACCCAGTTATTCACACCATTGAACAGCGTGCATAGCACATGCATAATTTGAACAGTAATACACAGTCCAACAACATGCAGGGTTGATTGATGGCAACAGGCCATCAGGTGTGGATGTATGAACAGGGCAGATGCATCAACAGACATGCAAATATATATGACCCAACAGGACAGACGTCCAGGGGTGGTAATTGTGATTGCACATACCATTTTCCCGTGGAATGGGTTATAGATGGTTAGAGGGTGGGTAAATCAAACATATTATTAACACCTTCAATACAACCACATATGCTGTACATTTCTAATAGCTACAGTTATATACACACTACTGTTCTAACTACAGTGTCCTATATGTTAACTACTTAACCTTGCAGATGGGACTGTTACTGCAACATAACTCTACATTTTATTGCTGTTCATACACGATTCATATCGAACTTTGTGCAGATACATCATCCTGTTAACTGTGCTTTCTATACTTGTAGACAGGTGTGGATGTTTGGTATATCAGACAGTCATCCTATCTGCATATTTCAGACTGGGAGCAACATATCCAGATTTTGGTGTACACATTCCACATGCAGCAACACTTTGAACAGATGTTTCTGTTTGGTTCTGAGTCTCACATGCATTTAATTATGTCTTGACTGCAGTATAGTTTATTCAGGGGTTATTACTACTGTAGTGCTGTATTCCTGACACTTTCTCACACTCTCTCACTTGCTTTCATGTTACTATTCAGACTGGTACTTCTAGGCTTTATTGACATGTTTTAACAGTAGTTATTACAGTTCTTTCCAGCACTCTCACTTCTGTCATGTTTCAGTATTTCCACAGGGATATATTTCACACATGTGATTTCATCCTCTTCTGCAGCTATACTTTACCTGCTGCTGCAGGTTGTGTACTATTTTCTTACAGGCAGGGCAGTTTTATTTCAAAATATGTGTTGGACAGTCTCAGGATTAGTTTCAACTTACAGGCTGGGAACTGTTGTAATCAGGCAATACTTGCATACACTTTCACACTGTGACTTGCAGATTTAATTCCTTCCTGGCTACACTGCACTCTTATGCTGACTGTCATACATTTATATATCTTTACAGTTACTAGTAGTGGATTACTGACCTGCCTGGTGGCGCAACCGCACCAGCCTATCGGCATAGGCTCTGCGGTTCGCAGAACGGACACCTGCAGCTGTAATATAAATGAAGTAATATTGGAATACACATCTCCATGATTTCAGGTAGTTTAACTTTCTACAAACATAATTAATTGATACTTACTCAGTGGTGGGGCGTTGGGTGATTGCCGGGCCTCCTGGATCCAACGGTTCAGTTGGTCCTGCTTACGTCTCTTCAGGTCCGCATGGTGGTGACGGACCTGCTCACCTGTCCTAGGAATTCCTGTGGCACTGGTGAGTTCATGAGCCAACTGGTCCCACGCCTCAGCCTTGTACGCTCCCCAGAGGACCTGGCCCTGAATGAGTTGGGCCTCATGGTTGTGGACTAGGAGCCAGGCCATGTACCTGGACTCCTCAACACCCCACCTCTGCGCTGAATCGACTACCCTCACCTACACCTGACATTCTAACTGCAGGTCTGTTCTACAATCGTTTATGCTGTGTATTCCCGCCTATGGGGCTTATATAGTCCGTTTTTCCCGCACATATCTGTGATTGGCCAGTTTGGAATTGTATCAACTTCAGTAAACCTGCATTGTCATGCTGTAGTTTGTATTCATTCCTATATATGAGCTAATATTGCATTTCTAGGTACTGCTGTCATGGCTTAGTGGTTCTGTACCTTGACTATGGTGTATAGTATCCTGGGTTCGAACCTGGCCACTGCTTTTTATTTTTCATGACTGTCTAGACATGTTGAGGGGTGTGTCTGTGTAAAGGCATTTTGGATACGGCTTGCTCACCGTTGCCCGTCGGTTAGCTCGTTTGCACGGTGCGCAGCTCCGCGCAAACGGGGTACGCCGGTTTAACACTCATTTGGCTATTGGCACGCATATGCCGCTTAGCTCAATTAGGGCACATATATTTAGCGTGATAAACCACTGCTCGGCTACAGGCACTCATTTTGCACCAGTTAAACCAATGCTTATCTACGGGCACATAACCTCACTCTGTTGAACTGTAGCTCAGCTATGGGCACATCTGGCAGTTTATATTCATTTCTTAGCTCACATTTATTCAATATAAATAGGCTATTACATTGCATTTTACATATATTCTGGTTTTATGTGTACATATATGTGTCAGGGACTTGTTTCCTGCTTATTTTGCGAAAAAAAAAAATTTGTGTTATGGGGGCTCGAACCATGAATGCCTGCTCTGCAGCCGGCATCTCTACCGCTTCGCTATTGCTTCCTGGCTTATTTTGCATATTTAGTTCTTATATGCTTTCCCATTGACTGCTAACTGTAGCTGCGCTACGGGCACGCCCGCGCAAACGAGCGCGCTCAAATTATAAAAGTACAATTTTTAAATATCTACAAAGAATAGCAAAACATTTAAATCAGAATGTGTGTGTGTGTGTATATGTATATATATATATATATATATATATATATATATACACACACACACACACACACACACACACACGGGTCTACTTGATAACATTGAAATTTCATACCACTGAGAACATAACATTGAAAATTCAAAACACTGAAAACCCAAAACATTAAAAACTCAGAACACTGAAAGTGTGCATCAAAACAGATTGCACTAGAGTGAAATAAAGTTAATTTCCTAATGATACTTGTTAGGAAATTAACTTTTTTCCACTGTAGTGCGATCTTGGAGTTGGTGTATTTAATTTGTGGGGGTGTGGGGGGCTGTGCCCCCCTGCAAAAATGTAGTAGAAAGTGTGTTTGTTAGTTAGGTGTTGTTATAGGTGGAGAGGGTGTTATTTACATATGCATTGTAGTTTTCAATGTTATGAAGCACACTTACTTTCAATGTTCTGAGTTTTCAGTGTTTTGGGTTTTCAGTGTTTTGGGATTTAGATGTTTTGATCTCAATATTATGAAATTCAACATTATGAAATTTCAGTTTTATGAAGTAGACTCATATACATAAATATATATAATATGCATATTTATATATATATATATATATATATATATATATATACATATATATATATATATATATATATATATATATATATATATATATATATATATAGAGAGAGAGAGAGAGAGAAAGGTGTATTCTGTAGCCCATGTAATTCTTAAGGTCATGTCTCCTTACTGTAGGGTTGTCAATATATCTACCATTTCATACCTTATTGAGCTAGTCCTTTACTGAATATACTGCTGCATTCAGTAGGCAATTTAGCTGAAGCAACTTAAACAGGTACAGTGATTCCTTACTAGAAAAATCAATGATGGAAAACCTGAACTACTCAGAAGGGCTTCAGGAATATATATATATATATATATATATATATATATATATATATATATATATATATATATATATACACATATATATATATATAAAATGTGTGTGTGTGTATATATATATATATATATATATATATATATATATATATATATATGTATGCATATATATGGATCTACTTCTAAATTTCAAACTTTCAAGACCTCAAATTGCTTATGGTCGAGGCCATAAGATCAAAATTGTGAAACTTTGAAATTGAAATAAAAAAAAAAAATAAAAACAAAACAAACTTTTTTATGTTTTTGCAGGGGGACAAGCCCCCCTACACCCCCCACAGCCCCTGATAATTAAAATTACCGAGATCGAACTACAGTGAGGAAAACTGTAAATATACCATTCCGTGCTGTACAGAGATTTTCACTTAAGCAGTTCAAAGTTTCAAAAATTCGATCTTATGATCCTGACCATAAGCAATATATATATATATATATATATATATATATATATATATATATATATATATATATATATATATATATATATATGGGATCCATACTCTTTAACGAACAACCATTTCACCAACAGTGAAACGGCCGAGCACACTTTCGTGAAAGTGCTTTTCACTGAAAAAACACTTCCGCGAAAGTGTGCTAAAAAAAATAAAAATGTGGAGAAATGGCTGTTGCTAAGACTGTAACACAGTGGGGATAAGGAAATATTCCCTTTTCCCCACTGTAGTGCGATCTCGGAGTGAGAATATAAATGTAGGGGGAATGCAGCCCCCCACATAGGGGGTGCAGGTGGGCTTGCCCCCCTGCGTAAACGTGAGTACTGTGTTTTTTTTTTTTTTATTTTATTGTTTTATAATTTTTTTGTACCCTTTAGTGAAAGTGCTTTATTGGTGAAAAGCACTTTCAATAAAGTGTGTTCGGTCATTTACGTTTCGTGGAAACATGATTTTGTGCAATAGTCCTAGATCCATATATATATTATTTCCTTGTTTCACTTGAAAGAAAGTTACTGTTTGTCGTTTTTGCATTTAAGTTACCTGTAACACATTGCATTTAAGTTACCTGGCACTTGCTCACTAAAGCAATTATATAAGTCAGCTCTAAAAAATTAAAAGCACTACACCCTCACAAACTCCCCTTGAGTACCTTGTTCCCCATTGGCCCTTTTTTCAATTATAAAGGAATTCCCAATACTATTCTAGCATGTCCAAAGGTCAGTTGTCAATCTCCTCTCCGGTCCAGCTGGTGAATCTGGGAATCTTGAGGCAATGTTACAACTGCCTCATGTACACAGACAACCCTCTCCTCCTCCCAACAAATTCCAACACATGTGAGAGATGCAACCATATAGTCAAACTGGAGGCTAAGCTCTCTCAACTCAGTACTGGCATAACCAGTCAGGAGGAGAAGGAAACCACACTCACTACAATTCCAGTCTCACATAGACCTACCACGACAACAAACCAAACACATAAACACACAAAAACATACTGAGGCTCTAAATAAAAATCTGCCTAAGCAGCAGAGACCTCCAAAGCAGACACCCAAGCAACCGCTACCCCAAAACAAAACACGTGCAACACATAGCTCACAAAGCCAGTGTGCCAAACAGTCACAGCCCTTAAGGCTAAACAACACACCTGATACACTTGTAATAGGTGACTCTATCGTCAGGCACACTGACGTCCCGCTCACCAGGCTGAACAAGGAGAAGGTCACGGTGAGCTGCCTGTCAGGCGCTAGGATCCGCCACATAACACAAGCACTCAGGTCACTCCAAGGCAAGTACAAATATGACTCAGTCATTGTTCATGCTGGTGTGAATGACCTGAGACGTACCTCCCTGGGCTACATGAAAAGAGACATAGAGGAGCTCTCTGAGCATGTAGCCCAGGCTGGTATGACCCTGACCTTGAGTAGCATCTTACCCTCACCAAGAATGATGCCACAATATGAAGACAAGATGATCAATTTCAACAATTGACTTAAGTGTTGGTGTCATTCAAAGGGGATCCAATGCCTGTCAGCCTGGGATGACATGCTCGACAAGCCACGATGCTTCGCTAGGGACGGCTTGCACCTGTCACCCCTGGGCTTTCGGATATTGGAAAAGGCTCTTGCTACCCACATAGTGCCTTTTTTAGGCAAGGCTCAAAAGACAAACCCACCTCCATAGGTATCACAAGGGATAAGAAACTAAGAGTAATGCTACTCAACGCCAGAAGTCTAAACCTCAAGATGCACGCACTCAAAACTCTCCTTAGCATGGAGAACATCGATATCTGTGCAGTAACAGAAACCTGGTTCAAGGCTCCCGAGAGCACCCCAGCACTACCAGGTTATACCTCATACCATGCTTTTCGGCCCCAAAACTTGGACCGAACCACAAAAGGAGGGGGAGTATCAATATTTGTCAAAGATACCCACACCTCCAGGTTGGTGGCACAGCACGAAGCATCAGAGACTATCCATGTGCAACTAACTGTGGGTAAAACTGCCTTCCAGTTTATAGCCTGCTACAGACCACCCTCCCAAACACAGGAACCCCACTTGGCCTTCCTGAGAATACTGGAAAATATGAGGGTCTCTCCAAACACCATTATATTGGGCGACTTCAACTACCCAAACATAGACTGGGAGCATTACTCTAGCTCCAACACCCTAGCCCAAAGGTTCCTAGAATTTATAAACTCAAATGCTATGGAACAACTTGTTACCACTCCCACAAGAGGGAAAACATACTGGACCTGATCATCACCAACATGGGGACACTATGCTCCAGACCAGAAGTGTATCCCTCACTGGTAAGATCAGACCATAAACTAATCTCACTGGATATTCACATCCCGACCCCACCCCCTGCCCAGAAAACCACAGTGAAAAACTTCTCTAAAGCAATTTCACACGCCTCAAAACCGAGGCGAAATCCTTCAAAGCCCCCGGGCCTGTGGAAAATAAGGCCCAGACCGCAGAATCCTTTATAAACGCATTCTATGAACACCTTCAGGAATGCATGGATCATGCAATCCCAAATAAAACCAAGACCCAATCCTCCAAAGGCAGACGTCCTGTCTGGTGGACCCCAGCCATAAACAAACTATACAATAGAAGGAGGAAGCTACTACATGATAGAGCAAAATCCCAAAAAGGGAAGGCATCTCTGATCAGTATTAGCAAAAAACTACGGGCACTCATAAAATCGTCTAAGGCCAGCTTCGAGAGAAAAATTGCACAGGACACTAAGGATAATCACAAGGCTTTCTTTAGTTATGTTAGGAACCTGGGTGGGAATTCCCAGATATGCTCAGAATTAGTCCAAAATGACAAAAAATACACCGAGCCCACAGACCTTGCCATCATCCTAGCTGACAGGTTCAGTGCAAACTTCTCCCCACTTTCCCCACCAAAAGGACAAATATCTATCCCAACAGAGTGCTGCCCCCCTGACATCTCAGATGCTCAGGTAAGAGCCGCCCTCTCCAAAGCAAAAAACACAGCATCAATGGGACCAGATGGTGTCCCGGGCTGCGTCCTACATGAACTCCAAGAAGAGCTAAACCCAAACATAAAACTACTGTTCAATCTTAGCCTTACTACAGGATATGTACCCAAAGAGTGGCGTACAGCAACAGTGGTCCCTCTCCACAAAGGTGGTGCCTCAACGGATCCTGGAAACTATCGCCCCATAAGCCTGACTAGCTTGGTCTGCAAAGCTATGGAAAGGATCATCATGGACCTCATAAATAAAGATATTGGGGACCTACAGACACTGGATCCTACCCAGTTTGGCTTTGTTAAGGGCAGATCCTGCCTCTTAAACCTAAATCTAAACAGCCTATACTCTAACTGAAAAGCTCAGCACTTGCTTCTAAAGCATTTTTTATACAGGTAAAGCACTCTTAAACAAAAGAAAGTACTTCATTCACCTAAATTCCCTTGAGTACCCATTTCCCTATTGATCCTTTCTGACTCAGTTACACAGCAATCTTTTTCACTTTTCTAGCATGTCGAAAGGTCAGTTGCTGGCGTCCTCTCCTGTTCAGCTGGTGAATCTGGGAATCTTGAGGCAATGTTACAATTGCCTCATGTACACAGACAACCCTCTCCTCCTCCCAACAAATACAAATATATGCGAGAGATGCAACTATATAGCCAAACTGTTGGCTGAGCTCTCTCAATTCAGTACTGGCAAGACCAGTCAGGAGGAGAAGGTAACCACGCACACCACAAACCCAGTCTCACATAGAACTATCACAACTGCAAACCAAACACATAAACACACAAAAACATACTCGGAGGCACTGATTAAAAATCAACCAAAACAACAGAGGCCTCCAAAGCAGACACCCAAGCAACCGCCACCTCAAGACATAGCACATGCAACACATAGTTCACAAAGTCAGTGTGCTAAACAGTCACAGCCCTTAAGGCCAAACAACATGCCAGACACACTTGTAATAGGTGACTCCATAGTCAGACACACTGACGTCCCGCTCACCAGACTGAACAAGGAAAAGGTCACAGTAAGCTGCCTGTCGGGAGCTAGAATCTGCCACATATCACAAGCACTCAGGTCACTCCACAGCAAGTACAAATATGACTCAGTCATTGTACATGCCGGTGTGAACGACCTGAGACGTACCTCCCTGGACTACATGAAAAGAGACATAGAGGAGCTCTCTGATTATGTAGCCCAGGCAGGTATGACCCTGACCATGAGCAGCATCTTACCCTCACCAAGAATGATGCCACAGTACAAAGACAAAATGATCAGTTTTAACAATTGGCTTAATTACTGGTGTCATTCTAAGGGGATCCAATGTCTGTCTGCTTGGGATGACATGCTCGACAAGCCACGCTGCTTCAAGGGATGGCTTGCACCTGTCACCCTGGGCTTCTGGATATTGGCCAAGGCTCTTGCCACCCCATAGTGCCTTTTTAGGCAAGGCTCAAAGGACAAACCTACCTCCCTAGAAAACACAAGTGGAAAAAATCTAAGGGTAATGCTGCTCAATGCCAGAAGTCTAAACCTCAAGATGCACGCCCTCGAAGCCCTCCTCAGTATGGAGAACATCGATGTCTGTGCATTGACTGAAACCTGGTTCAAGGCTCCTGAGAGCACCCCAGCACTATCAGGTTTTACCTCATATCATGCTTTCCGGCCCCAAAACTTGGACCGAACTACAAAAGGAGGGGGAGTATCCATATTCATCAAAGATACCCACACCTCCAGGTTAGTGGCAACGCACGAAGCATCGGAGACCATCCAGGTGCAACTAACCATAGGCAAAACTGCCTTACAGTTTGTAGCATGCTACAGACCACCCTCTCAAACTCAGGAACCCAACACTGCCTTCCTGAAGACACTGGAGAGTATGAATGTCTCTCCAAATACCATCATATTGGGAGACTTCAACTACCCAAACATAGACTGGGAACATTACTCAAGCCCCAACACCCTAGCCCAAAGGTTCCTAGAATTCATAAACTCAAATGCGATGGAACAACTAGTCACCATTCCCAGAAGAGGAGACAATATACTAGACCTGATCATCACAAACATGGGGAGAAAATGCTCCACACCGGAAGTATATCCCTCATTGGTAAGATCAGACCATAAATTAATCTCACTGGAAATCCACATCCCCCCACCCCTGCACAAAGACCACAGTGAAGAACTTCTCAAAAGCCAACTTCACACTTCTTAAGACTGAAATGGTATCCTTCAAGGTCCCTGGGCCAGTGGAAACCACAACCCACACTGCTGAATCCTTTACAAATGCCTTCTACGGGCACCTTCAAGAATGCATGAATCATGCAATCCCAAATAAAACCAAGACCCATTCCCCCAAAGGCAGGCACCCGGTCTGGTGGACCCCAGCCATAAACAAACTTTACAACAGAAGGAGGAAGCTACTACATGACAGAGCAAAATCCCTAAAAGGGAAGGCATCTCTGATCAGTACTAGCAAAAAACTACGATCACTCATAAAATCATCCAAGGCCAACTTTGAGAGAAGAATCGCAAAAGACACAAAAGACAATCGCAAGGCCTTCTTTAGCTATGTTAGAAACCTGGGAACTCCCAGATATGCTCAGAGTTGGTCCAAAACGACACAAAATACGCTGAACCCACTGACATTGCCAACATTCTGGCAGACAGGTTCAGTGCAAATCCCCCCCCCCCCAAAAGGAGAAATAACTATCCCAGCAGAGTGTAGCCTCCCTAACATCTCAGATGCCCAGGTGAGAGCCGCCCTCTCTAAAGCTAAAAACACAGCATCATTGGGACCGGACGGTGTCCTGGGCTGTGTGCTACATGAACTCCAAGAGGAACTAAACCCACACATAAGGTTGCTGTTTAATCTTAGCCTTACTACAGGATACGTACCCAAAGAGTGGCGTACGGCAACAGTGGTCCCACTTCACAAAGGCGGTGCTTCTACGGACCCTGGAAATTACCGCCCCATAAGCTTGATGAGCCTGGTCTGCAAAACTATGGAGAGGATCATTATGGAACTCATAAACAAAGACATTGAGGACCTACAGACATTGGATCCTACCCAATTTGGCTTTGTCAAGGGCAGATCCTGCCTTTTGAACTTGGTCGACTTTTTTGAAACAGTCACTAAGGCCATTGATGAGGGAAAGGCAGTTCACACAGCCTACCTTGACCTTGCAAAAGCCTTTGACACAATACCCCACTCGGGCATCATAGACAAACTCACCAGCTTAAATGTAAACCCATATGTCACGAGATGGGTTGCAAACTGGCTCAAGGACAGAACCCACAGGGTCAGAGTTGCTGGAGCTATGTCAGACTCCAAGCCAGTCACAAGCGGTGTCCCACAGGGCTCAGTCCTGGGACCCCTCTTGTTCGGCATTTATTTTTCCGAGGTACAGGCAAACATAGGAGGATTGTGGCTGACAAAGTTCGCAGATGACTGCAAACTGGGCCATAATTGATACTCCAGCAGACACAAACATCCTTCAGAGAGGCCTCATAGAAATGGATAATTGGTGCCAGAGCCATGGCCTTAAGCTGAACGCCAAGAAATGTATAGTCATACCCTTTGGGAAAAACAAGGTACCCACAAATTACCACATAGGTGGTAATCCATTAAGTATGGAAGAGGTAATCAGGGACCTAGGGACCCAGGTTGACAGTAACCTCTCATTTGACACTCACATTGCCAAAGTGGTTAGGAAGACCTTCTATATTGCCCACCTTATCATGAAGGGTTTCACATCTAGATCAAGAGAGGTCATTGTGCCCCTGTACTCTTCTCTTATCAGGCCAATGATTGAGTACTATGCCCCATTTGGGATGTATCTTACCCTACACCTGCAGCAGTTGGAAAGACCCCAAAAGTTCCTCACCAAGAGGATAAAGGGTCTTAAACATATGTCATATGCTGCCCGACTGAAAAAACTCAAGCTCTATTCAGACGCATACTGCCTACTCAGAGGTGACCTGTGCCTGACGTACAAGGCCATGTCCAATCCGGAATTAATGGACATGCTCCATCTCAGAAAATCCAAATCCATCAGAGCCACAAGAGCCAGAGACTTAAACCTCAACACAGAAATAAATAGGACGTGCTGGAGAGACAGATTCATAACCCAGAGGCTCCCTACACTCTGGAACAGAATCCCAGTCCATGTTAGGCAGAGCCCCTCACTAACTCTATTCAAGAGAAATCTTGACGAGTGGATGGGAGATTGTAGGTTTACCCTGGGGGTCATCTCTGTGTCACTACTAGACAGAGGCACAGCAAACTAAACCCTAAATGGGAGTAGTATTCTCATCCTAAGGGGTGGTGAAAGCCACACACACACTCTGGCTAGGCTTATAAATGCCCTAGGGCAGATAGCCTAGTACGAACCTATGAACCTATATATATATATATATATATATATATATATATATATATATATATATATATATATATATATATATATATATATATATATATATGGTTCCCCTTTATAATACTGAAACCTCGAATTTCAGTATCTCAAAACTATAAAGTCAAACAGCCCACAATCCTGAAACACACAAACACGAAAAATGAAATCCTGAACATTCACAAACCATTCAATCCACAACACAAAAACTACACAATCCTACACTACATCTACACAAGCCCCCCCTGCACCCCCTACTTATATATACCAACTCCGAGATCGCACTAACAGTAAAGTAATGCATTACTCACACGCAGACATTCCACACTCCCTCGCACACACACACACACACACAAACACAACCTCCCTACCCTAACCCACATGCACAACTTACAATAACACTCACATACACTCACTTACCTTCACTTCCGTACAACACCCCAGCCAAACACTTTCTGTCCCGTTGCTGCACTACATAAGCGCGGATTCGAGATATTCTAATTTGCGTTATGCACTTTAGAGATTTTGCATTTTCGCCTTTACGGTCTCGAGATACTGAAATTCGAGCTTTCAGTATTTCGGGATTGTAAAGGGGAACTACATATATATATAAATATATATATATATATATATATATATATCTATACAGCCTCCTTTATAAACCAAATCAAAGGAAAATAACTGAGACAAAATAAGGGAAAATTACAAATTCAGCTAATAACATAAAAGCAATGTATTAAAAGACTGAAAATTCTGAATGCAGAGTCACAATGTGGCTGATTAAGAGAAGAACTGATTCTTTGTGTTTAAGGCCTTGAAAGGTTAATGCCTGTTCAAGTATGTAAAGAACATTAGAACAAATATTAACTTCAGAGCAAAGGTTGTGAGATTAAAAAGTAAAAACAATACAAATGATATGAAAGTGAGGTGGTTCATGGACAGATCTGTGACAAGCTAGTTTAAACTTAACACACGAACCACAAAAGCTGAAACAGTGGAGAAATTTAAAATCAAAATTAATGCTGAAAGTCGCTAGAAAAAAATATACATTTCAGAACTGAGTGATAGGTTGAGCGAATTATGATTTCTAGCATGAAGCACTAAAGCCATTGAAATTATGGTCCATCCTTAAATATATGATCTATAGATCAGCTAGTAGAAAACTTTTTCATTTAACTTCATTTTGCAGGAGGATACTAATGTCATTCAAAGCGAAGTCTCATTTTTTGTGTCATAGGATATAAAGAATTGTGCCTCAGTACTGCATCTGTACTTGCATGGCTCCATTGCACCTTAATTCATTTTTTAACATCATACAGATAGTCTCATAGGTAAATAAGGCATCATTAATACAGTGATAAAGTGTTTTTTACTAATGATGCTGTCAATATTTTTTTCTGGTTATGACATGCTGTCAATCAGAAAGCATGACCTATTTGATTTCAAGCCACATATCTATGTCTCTGACTTTACTGACCTTTGTCATATAATATATGACAATAACGGCATCCTTTTACAAATTGCTAAACCATATGGAGAAGCTAACGCACGCTTATTGAGTCACTAGATTGAATCAGCAGCTGTCAAGAGTAGGGGACATTTCAGTTCCTCTTTAATGGCCTTGTAAATCTGGAAGTGCATTTTTTTTATGTTAATAACTGTAGTGTGGGGGTGGGGTGGGGTGGGGGTGCTGTAAACAGAAAAGTTCATTTGCCAGTAGATTTCTAGCACCAAATGAAGGTTAGCAAACAGGCATCTCTGGTTAAGCTTTAATCATTTGCATATAAATCATTCCATCAGGTCAGTGAGATTCTGAAGCTGCAGTCTGTTCAAGATTATAAACACCTTTTTCTTTTATGTACATGCTTTTATTTCCTTTATAATGCACACCTCTGCTACCATGATGTACATTTTCCAGAGATGGTGCCTTTCCTACTACAGTATTATCTTTTATCACCAAAAGGTACCTTGAATGAACATACACTGATTGAATGAAATACCTAGCTGTACACAGCTGCATACCTCTCAAATGTCCAGAGTTTTGCTGGATGTCTAGATTTTTGCCTCCTATTTTTGGTCTGTTCCTCATAAAATGTGTGGTTTTGTGGCAAGTCATTGAGGACTGAAGTCACGAAAAAAATGGCAGACATTTGAGTTTTCTACTTCATATCTTTCGGAAATGCATGCAGATGAACTTGATAATATTCAAGATAATTTCTAGGTTTATAATAGCAATGTTTAAAATTTGTCCCTGATTTTGGTCCTATGTCCCTCCATTATTTTTGTCCAGATTTCTTGCATTTTGAGGTTGAGGTGTGCAGCTGCCTTTTTCTGTTTCTACGTTTTCCTGCCACTTATAGACATGTCAGGCCCCTCTGTATTCCTACAGTCTACGTACCACCTATTCTAGAAATGTGTTCCAAGACCCGCCAGCCTTATCTGTGTAGTAATATTTCCAGATGCCACTCTTAAATCACTGTAACTCCCTACTGCTATTTAAGCTTTTATGTTCTAACACCCTCCCAGTTCTTTTCCTTGACAGTCACTTGCCATCTGATGATACACTGCTTTTGTTCAGTATCATCCTTTATTTCTCCCCCTCTACTGTGTACATTACCAAATTTTCAAAAAGGATACTTTACAGCAAGTAACTAAAAGCATCAAACCACTTCACGTGTATAACTGAAAAGCCATTTTTGCAATTGGATCTAATTTTGTTTCAGTTTTCAGCAGTATGACTAAGCAAATATTGAAATATGCATATCCTGAAGAGAAAACACATTATTATAGTATGCAGTAATTATCCATTTATCCATCTCTCCCAACCATTTGTCTCAGGAAGGGTCATAGCAGTAATAAGACGAACAGAGAAGACCAGATTTCCCCATCTCCAGCAACATTTAGCAGCTAATCCTTTTGGATCACCCTGTATACCTCTTGCATATTCAGGCTGTGTTTTAGGTCTTTCTTCGACTGACTGTGCATGGAAGACCTTCTGTTGGAGCCCACCAAGGGGAATTATCATTAGTTTCCAGATCTACTTTAACTGACTCCTATCAGCCTGAAGGAAAAGGGAGCATTTTCTGAGATGCTCACAGATATCCAAGATCCTAAGTTTGTTATACCGGGTGAGTCTAGTTATTCAGCAATGCAGCCTCATTTGTACTATTTGACTCTGTGAATTCATTATTTTGGCTACGAATTAAAGCTATTGAGCTGAGAGCTTTGTTCGAGGGCTTACCTACACTTCAAGTGAGCAATTCCCCACAGAACAGCTTTAGTGAGATTTTGTTTTATGACAATTTGTTGAAACTGGTCTAATTTGTGCAGAGTGAACCAGTGATGCACTGACGTGGGTTTTTCACTCTTCCCCACTGTAGTGTGATTTATATATATATATATATATATATATATATATATATATATATATATATATACACACACATACATGTATAATACACACACACACACGTATATATTTATATATATATATATATATTTACTATTACATTTCCGAAGTGCAGGGTATTGAGAGATGTGGTCAAATCACTGTTTTCAAAATGGCAGTGAAACGAACCAAAAATTATCGATTTTGAATGATCAAGTGACACGTTACACTTGATAATTCCAGATTCGATGTACTGGGAGGTCACGGTTCAGTGGGGAACAGGGAATTAGCCCTTTTCCTCAATGTAGTGCAATCTCAGAGTTGGTATATTTAATGTGCAGGGGATGTAGTGGGCACAGCCCCCCACATGGAAGGTGCAGGAAGGCATAGCCCCCCTGCAAAATAGTAGCATTAATGTACCGTTGACTGTCGAGTGTAACGGTATGTTAATCTGCATAGCATGGGTGACAGACATCGCCTCCTGCTGTGTCAAATACATCGAACCATGGTTGTTGATGTATTCATTTTCGCCTTGGTTTATTTTTTTGGCATTCTGGATTTAGCATTTCGGGTCAACATTGTAAACGATCGACCAAAGCAGATTTGGAATGCCAGTAGTAAACCCTATATATATATATATATATATATATATACATACATAAATACACACACACACACACACACACACACACACACACACACACACACACACACACACACACGGAGTGCATGCCCTATTATTAATTTTTACTTTTTGTATATTTTTCAGTTATACTTCACAACATTAAAAACTGATGTAACATAACACAATTTTGAATGTTTTGATGGGATATAAGGAAACTGTGTGCTATGAATCACATCATTAAGTTTGCAGATGATACTGTGGTTGTGGGTCTCATCAAAGGGGAGGATGAAAGAGCTTATGGAGACAAGGTCTACTCATTGATTGAATGGTGTGCGAAGAACAACCTTGACCTGAATGTCAGTAATACAAAGGAGATCATTGCAGACTTCAGGAAAAGGTCAACAACACACTCACCGCTCATGATAAATGGTGAAGAGGTGGAAAGCATCAAGTCTACAAAGTTTTTAGGGGTGCACATTTCAGAGGATCTCTCTTGGGCTGTGAACATTGAGCAGTTAGTCAAGAAAAGCACACCAATATCTCCACTTTCTCAAGAGGCTCAAAAAATCTAAGCTCCAACTGCCATTCTCACCACATTCTATAGAGGAGCAGTTGTGAGAGCATTTTCACTAGTAGCTTCACAGTTTGGTTTGGGAACAGTGCAACAGCAGGAGAAAGAAGCTACAGAGAGTTGGGCGAGTTACCGAAAAAAATCATGGGCACAAACTTGCCATCAATCCAGGATCTCTTCTCAGAAAGAAGCACTAAATGTGCATCCAAAATAACTCATGACCCCTCTCACCCTGCACACGGATGGTTTATACAACTGTCTTCGGGCAAGAAATATCGGAGTATCCACTGCACGACCACCAGATACTTAAACAGCTTCTACCCAACAGTGTTGAGACTTATAAACTCTGATACCAGCCACTGACTGTTTAGTCAGTAATCATTTACAATACGTAGCTCAGCTGAAAAGTGAGCAATATCTTTTTTTTTTTTTTATTCTGTGATGTAGCAATATATTTTCATATTCATATGCAATTGCCTGCTGTTTGTCTGATGCAGATGAACAAAGGATGATAATCTTAACATGTGCAATCCTTCTATGTCATTTTGCTATGTACAATATTCTTCTTATGACTGTCTTGGGGGGGTGCTTGTATGTTTTTGCTGTTATTATTGGTTTATTTATCCTTATGGGGTCTTGTATTGAATATCTTGTTTAAATTGAAATATTACACTGTTGTTCTTGCTATTCTCGCTTCGTATTTACTCTCTGGTGAGTTGATGCTTGGACTTTCATTTAGGCTGTACTTGTGTGGTTCTCAATGCCAATAAAGTTTACTTTGACTTTGATTTCCCACAAGGTAGCCTGTATTTTATGACACCTGCATTGCTGCAGCCGTTGCACACCTGTGATTCTAATTTCCAGCCCCCTCCACTTTCATACATCTACTAGACTCCAGGATATGTGAACTTTTCCATTTAGGGCATCCCTTTTGTCTCAAGACAGCATCCCACTGCTTTCTGGATGATATTTATGATCTCTGATTTGGTGATGTTTATTGTCATCCCAGCTCCTTCACAACCAGCAGTAAATCACTCCAGGACATGCTGGAGAAATAACAGTCACTTGAAGCTAAGAGGAGAAAATCACCTGTAAAACAAAGCTGCACCCACATACACCCAAAATGGACACCTCCAAGCATCTGCTGTGCCATGATATCCTGTATATGAAAATCACAAATACTTCGGGAAACAGTGCAAGACCCAGTGCAGTCATATTTGCACCTTGAATGTATTTTTTCCTACTAAATAACTTGCCCCCTATCCACTTCATCATTTATGTATTTTCCATACTTTTTAATTTTTCCACCACCTTTCTGTGAGCCACGGAGTGAAAAACATTACTATAGTTCATCTGTAGCATGTCGTCCAGGCTGCTCTTGTCAGTACTGGTGCTTCCCCGGCTACAGAACTGTCTGACAGTAGCTTGGAAAAGCTCACACTGTTTTCATTGCTGCACATACCTGATAGCTATGTTCAGCCTTGTAACAGGTAATACCTCTGTGACCTTCTGGGAGGCAGTATAGTACAAGTGCAGAAGAAGTGAAGCTGGACCACACCTGTTACCTGAAGTGGCTTTAGGCTTACAGGTATTATGTCATCTACCTGGAGAGATTCCATTATGCTTGTATGAAAGCCATATATGTAGTAGTACTCATCGAGCATCACTGTGCTGATGTCTGACCCCATGGCATCACTGTGCTGATGTCTGACCCCATGGCATCACTGTGCTGATGTCTGACCCCATGGCATCACTGTGCTGATGTCTGACCCCATGGCATCACTGTGCTGATATACAAACCACAAAACAACCAACACTAACAACCTGAAAACTTAAAATAAAAAAAGAATGACAAACACATCCAGTAACCACTTTGTTCTAGGTTAAGTGCTTTCATCAGTACTGTGCTGACTTCATCAGGACAACAAAGTACACAAATGCCTTGACTTAAATACAATTAAAAAGCATCATATGATTTCACTAATTAACTTCCAATTATTCCTTAAAGAAATCCGTGAATAAAAACAAATACAAAAAAAGACATAACTTGCACTGATCCATACAAAAACCTACTGCTACATAAATATATACATAAAAAAACACATCTATGTATGCATTATAAAAAAAGAAACACTCTTGAACCAAAGTAATATAAAGGCATGAAATATGAAAATACATGAAGACACGTAAAAACATGAACGTCCCTCTTTATTTTTTAATTTTAAGTTTTCACTTTGCTGATATCTGACTCCAAAGCATCCTTGTGCCAATGTCTGACCCCCATGTGCTTGACTAACATGGTGTCATCATTGGAACACATCCGTGCTCATCTCTAGGGAAAAACTGCAACTTACAAAGATTCAGTTATCTCCATGCCAGTCTTACACTAACATTTACCTGTCAGACTGGGTTGGAAGTACTCTGGGTCAGAAACCTTGTAGCTGTGCTGATACTGCACTGTGAAACTGTACACATAGCTCATAGTGCCCAGAACCAGCCTGATGATACAGAGATAAGACCCCGTAAATGTGGTCCCGCTGGGGGGGGGGGATTTAGTGGTGAGTGCCTGTTCCTTTATATTGTTGTTGTTTCTTGCTATCACTTGTATGTGTGTATTTACTTTTGGTATGTACTTTTTCTATTGTATTTTCATGTTTGTTATCAAAGTGAGGGATGGATTTTCAAGCTGAAGTGTTTTGGAGATGTCTGCCAAAGCTGAGGTCAAGCGTTGCTCAGACACTGTGAGGTCTACTATCCAGCATAAATCATAGTGTACATTCTTTGTGTCTCAGCATTGCCGTGTTCTGCTTCTCTGCTTAAGTGAGGGAAATCGATAAACAACTCCCATACTTTTTAGCTTGTGGGTGAAGGCAAAGCTACTCCCACCATCATACTAAGTGGCTTCCACACTTAAATACATTACAGGAGGAAGATACCAGGGCTGTGACTGGAACAGTAGCTCAAAAATACAAAACAAAGCATAGAAAGTCTGTAGAAGTTCAGTATCTCACCTCAGGATTCTGTAGTACCTGTGTTCAGATGTAGTTGACAGGAAACAGTCAAGGATAAGGCAGCAGGCTTTTAAATAAAGTATCCAGCATGTGAGAACTGATATTAATTCAACATTCTTAAGATGGTAATAGTGACATCTGTACACTCAAGACACTGAAAATGAGATGCCACCTTTGTATCTGTATCCTTTTCAGCCATGACCTGGACTGCACAGTTGCAAAGTGCTTAGTACTATTAAAGAATCTATAACAAAAATGAAAATGTATTATACATCATACATTAGCAAAATGCTTATCAAAAGTAAATGCAGATAGAAAAGGAATAATAAGAAACAACAATATTCACAATATTTCAGGCAATATAGTTGCTTTACAATATTTTTAGTGTGGTGCTTTTATTTAGTACTTTTAAATATTCCAGTTACAGTAAGTATATAAGCCTACAGCAACTTATCCAGTGTCAGAAAAGCAATTACAGACAGTTTCTTGTAATAAATGTTCCCTCATTTTAGCCTTGAAGACATCAAATGTTATTTGAAAACACAATTCTACAGATATTTGACTCCATGTTGCTGACTTTAGTTTAGTGAAAGCCCTTCCCCCTGTAGTAGTGTCAAAACATGGTCTCATCAAAGTGAAGTAATCATCCTGACCTACTCTCAATGAGTATGATGGTTCTCTTATTTTTAGTCGGGGGGGGGGGCATTGACTCATCATGACATTGTTTAACAGCTAAGTGCTGAGCAGTAGAGTATCTCAAGTAGTAACTGGTGGCCAATGAGATCTCTTTAATAAATCACAGTGGTGGGTATGCTTGTTGGCTAGAAGTACAAAACAGATTTTATTTTCCAGAATTTGTAGATTTTGCATATTGGAACTAGAGTGAAACATTAATAAAGGTAGGGCATATTCAATTCTGAGAATGAAGAACATTTCTAGCAATGGATAATATGTATGAATTTTTGAAAGAAAGTTTATCTTGTGAAAGTGTCCTGTTTACTAAGTTGCCTTGAGCTTGCTAAGGCAGGATCAAAAGGACTTCTAGATATTTTTGCTGTATAACACTAGGTTTTGGATTATTTGAATTATCCCTTACTATCTTCTGGAGAGGCTGGCCAGTCTTTAAAGCACTGCAAATAGCATGATGCTGGATTTTTGGGGATGAGTTATCTCCATTGTCAAAAGCGTACAAAAGCTTCAAACCCAAGTATAGAAAGCCTTCAACTCAATTACTATTAAACCCTAAAAAGACCAACCATATTCTGTTCGCACCTAAACAATAGTTTAGTGACAAACTTGTCTTCACAATTACTTCTGACCAAACAAAACTTGAACTTATAACTCATACCAAGCTCTTAGGTGTCATCATAGATGATGTCATGAAATTTAACCATTACATAAAGCAAGCTATCAGTAAAATGAAGAAAAAACTTGGTACCTTATATCGAGCTAAACCTTATCTGACTGACCAGGCTAGGCAAACCATTGCCTCTACTATGCTGTTACCTAACATTTATATGTTGCTCCTACATTGGTCAACCTGCAAGCTACTCAAGTAACCATGCTACTAAAATGGCACAAAAAAATTTATACAGTCGCAACTAATATGTCTTACAGATATCATCAGTGCATGGTACTAAAACAGATAAAGTGGATGGAATTACCTCACTAACATTCATGCAACTAAAACTGTTCGCAGTCTAATTTTCCAACTGGAAAAATGCAAACACTAAAAAAAATTATCTAGGATCCTTCACTCTACTGACAAATTCTTACCGAGCCCAATTAAATAAAACAATACTGCAGGTGACTCACTGTATACCTCTCATGTTTTTGAAGTTTGAAATTTCATTCCCCTCTCACTCATATAAACTAACAACCTGAAACCCTTCAAGCAACCATTGAATCATAACCTAAAATTCTCTGGCTTTATTCATTATGCCTGGCTCATTGCACTGAACTGTCCTTATCCAGTCTCTCCCCCCTAATGTTCTGGAAAGACTACTTGACAAGTAATCATCTGCGTTATACTGTACGATTCATCCTCGTACTATTGTGTCTAAATGACTGCATACACTGCACCATCCTCTCCTTAAATTTACATTGTTATGAAAGTTCCCTTTATCAGTGTCTTACTATTATTAAATACTATGGGTCTAAACATTTTTAGTCTAAACACTCATTCTGATCTAGTTTCAGCAATTTCTCATATCACTGAACTGCCTGTATCATGATTATGTTTTATGTTGACTATGGATATGTATCTTGTCAATGTTTTTCTTTTCTCCTATTGTGTTCTCAATCATTTTCTTATCATATGCTCAATGATTCATTACATTGTGTATGTATGTATGTATGTCACATTCTGTCTGTACCTTGTGGAGCTATTCTCTCCAGGCCTCTGCTGAAAAGATGTTTTCCACCCAGTCCGACTTTCCAGTTAGTATTAGAGATTAGTGAAATTGTCCTGTAATGTGTATTGAAGCCAAGAACAGGTGTTGTTTGCTGATAATACTAGTCGATTATCTGCATACATAATCATGTGATATGAGGTAGGTCATAAGGTAAGTCATTTATGAGTACTAGATATAGTAAGGTGTCAAAATCTGATCCCAGGGGTACTCTAACACTGAGCGTGGCTATTTCAGCCAGGATATTACTGTTGTATACCTGGAAATTTCTGTTCTTCTGTTAACTTTTAAACCACTGGATAGTAATTAGCCTGTAATTGAGTTTGCATGGTTTGTTGAGCCGTAGGGCATGATTTACAGTGTTATATTCTCTTGTCAAGTATTCAGAGAGACCAGCAACAAGTAAGTCTTTGTTCATATTGCAGTAAATTGAGTTGGTGACCATATACAATGTAGTCATAATGCCAAAAGTCTTAAAAGCTGTGCTTTTTGTCACAAGATGCTATAGCTATTTATATGGTCAAATATCTGTTTAAGAGCATTTTAAATGTCTTAGCAAATGCAGATTAGAAATTGACCTGTAGTCTTTGCAATCTGTTGGTGCATCTACTTTAACTAATAAGATTATGACTGAGTAACAGAGATGGAAGGGAAGATAGTGGAACAGGTAAACAGCTTCAAGTATCTGGAAGGGGTGGTTGAGGAGAAGAAAAGCTAGTATCAGAGGGGCTGCAGCCAACTGTAATGGAGTGTCCGGTGTAGTCTATGACAGAAAAATGCCAAAGAAGCTGAAAAGTAAGACAGTGGTGCGACTGATACTACTGTATGGTACAGAAACCTGGGCAGTAAAGGCTGAACAGTTGAAGCAAGAGCTGATAGAAATGAAGTGCCTGAGAAGGGTGGTAGGATGCTCACTGTGGGACAGACGAAGAAATGAGGACATAAGAGCAGAAGCCAAAATAAGTCCAATTGCAGAAAAGATCAAAGAGAACAGATTAGGGTGGTTTGGACATGTGCAGAAAAGCAGAAGACTATCTGGTGAGGAAGATTTAGGACAGACAGGAAGAAGATAAGAGGAAGCGAGGACATCCAGCAAAGAGGTGGATGGATTATGTGAAAGAAGATCTGCAACAGCATGAGTGTTGAAGAAGGCATGAGTGTGGCACTGAATCGAGAGAGTTGGCGACAGTTAACAAGATACCCTGACCCCATGTAGAAAAATAAATGGGAAAAAGGCTGCTGATGATGATGATGGTTAAGATTGAGTGCCTGATCAAACTGGATCAGTAAGCGACAGTTTGCAAGTATGAGGAAAGAGGTCTGAAAATAGAAGATGTTGTCATTTCTACTATGGCAGGGTGCAGTCTGTTAAAATGTTGCCCCTGAAGTGGTATTTTGCTTTAAAAGCTGAACTTGAGTTACTTTGACTGTAAGCTGTTTATAGTGGAATACAGGAGTGTCATCATTAAATGTTTGGTGAAGTGGGATTTGGGAAAGGAAATGAGTTCTCCAGAGTTGTAATAGTTTCTGTTGGTGTACATAAATGTAGCTTTTTTGTTCTCAGAGGCCGGATTAAGGGTTTTATGTAGATTGCTTAGTGGAATTAGTTGCAATTCTGGCTTTCTCTCTCTCTCTCTCTCTCTCTATATATATATATATATATATATATATATATATATATAGATGTAGCCAAAGCACAAAATGCCAACATCCACCTCTAAATAAACGAACCAAAACACACTGGATCAGCACCAAAACCACTAGTTTAATAAATAACAGAGATCTGGTACCTTGGTAATTTGCCTTTAAGGATCACAGTCAAATGATATTCGACCACTTTTATATTCAAACAAACAGGAAGCAATTAATGATTATATCAATTAGAGCCGCATTTTTACTATATCTAACCTCATACTTACACTAAGTTATTTAATTATATCACATACAAACATTCAAGCAGCTTTAAACATTTATTTCCTGATTCAGACCCAAGGGAGATAATGTCTTTTATTTAAGAATTATATATATATATATATATATATATATATATATATATATATATATATATATAATCTGTATATAATTTTATATAAATATTATTATATTCCGGCATTAAGCTTTGTGGATGTACTGTTGTATTTGGGAATGGTTACATTGTATCTTTAATTGTGTAATTATTTAAGTGGATCTAATTGATATAACCATTAATTGCTTGCTGTTTGAATATAAAAGTGGTTCAATATCATTTGATTGTGATCCTTGAAGGCGAATTGCAGAGGTACCAGATCGCTGTTATTTATTAAACTAGTGGTTTTGGTGCTGATCCAATGTGTTTTGTTTCATTTATATAGATAGATATAGCTCTATAGATCTGTTTCAGATGATCAACCATACATACATAGGGTCAAACAACAAAATATCGAAACTTGAAGACCAAATGCACAGAGCAACTCCAAAAGAAAAAAAATGCCTCATGCCACATACAAATGCCAACATTTCTTCTGCCACATTTGCTCATTATTCAATATTGTAGGTTTTTGATCTTCTTTCTTAGATATTTTGTATGGTCGACCAACTGAATAGGGCCCATATACACACACACACACATGTTTTATATATAAAGAATGGGTAGCGGCGGTGGTGCAGCGATTAGCATTGGCACCTCACAGAAAGAGGTTCTCTAGTCCAATTCATGGCTGGGGTGCCTTCTGTGTGGAGTCTGCTTGGGGTGCCTTCTGTGTGGAGTCTGCTTGCCCTCCTTGTGGTGATGTGGGATTCCTCCAGGTGCTCCGGTTTCCTCCCACATCCCAAAGATATGCTACAGGTGAACTGGACTCTCTAAATTAGCCCTAGGTGTGAGTGTGTGCATGTGTGTGCCTTCTGTGGAAGGTCAGGCACCACGCTGACAACTCAAAACTGTAAATCTCTACTGGCAATCATTCTGTGAACCATTGTTCCACTGTGGTGACCCCTAAAACAGGAAAAGCCAAAAGGAGAAGAAGTTGCAGCCTGCAGGAATGAATGCTCAGAAGAGCGAATGTACTTTTTTCCTTACTTTCTGTGTGACACTGTGGTACAGATGGGTCTGGGAATTTATACTCTCCCCACTGTTGTGCTATTTCAGAGTTGATATATGTAATTCATAAAGGGAAGTACAAAGGGGCTTGCACCCTGCAAAAAAAAAATGTATATCTTTTTTTTTTTGATTTTTTTAGATTCGGTTTAACAAAATCAATTTTTTTTTCGTTCACTCTTTGAAGCATTTGATATTTGATGAGATAATCATATATATATTTATATATATATTCATGTATGCACACACACACATATATAAGTATGTATGTATGCACATGTATGTACAATTTGTTGAGATCTTTTTGCTTGCTGTTGAGTTGTTTAAGCTGTATTTACTCAAGTTATTGTTTCCTCAGCAACTTTTTTACATTTATCCACTACATGATTTTGTTTTGGTTTCCTCAGCAACTCTTTGCTCAGTACTTATCGCAGCAATGTTTAAAGGCTTGAATATATAATAACTCTTTTCTGAGGCTCATGGTTATTGCCTATAGAGTGATCATTGTTTCTATGCTTTAATATTTATTACTGCTTGTCCAATTTGGAGTGACTGTGGTGTCAGAATATAAAAGGGAAAGTGTGGGGGTGATAGCCCTTACATCGGACTGCAGAAGCTTGTATCCCCTGCAAAATAAATTATTTTAGTCTTTACACATTTGCACAAATTTGCAGTCCCTTTGAATTCATATATATAGAGACCTTATATGATTTTTGAGGGGTTTGTATTACCTTATCAAAACTTTAAAAGTTCGAACGCTATATTGTCAAACCCATATGTTCGAACTTTTAAAATTTCGAAAATGACACAAAAAAAAAAATAAAAAAACAGAAAAAAACCTACCTAACGGTTGTAAACAGGGGGCAACCCCCTGCACCCCCAATGTGGGTGGCTGTGCCCCCCCGCTCTTTAAATATACCAACTCCGAGACTGCACTACAATGCAATAAAGGTAAATCTTCCCTTTCTGCACTAAACTGAGATCTCCGTTAACACGTTCAAACTTTTAAAAGTTCAAACATATGGGTCTGACCATATGGCATTTGAACTTTTAAAAGTTTGACAACGTAATATGTTCCCAATTTTGAGGCAATGAGATTCATGTGAAGATGTATGCATTTTTGTTTACAGAGTGAATATATTTTGCCATATTGGATAATAATCATGTGTGTGTGCGTGAGTGTATATTTTTTGGGGTGTCTATGTCTGTGTGTGTCTGTGTATCTATCTATATTTATAATCACATCTGGTCTAATGATATTATTGTAAACATTTTAACAGTTATAACTCTGATTTTTTTTCTTATGTTCTTGTGGCATAGTCATTAGTCTCTAATTCCTTTACTTGTTATGTCTTAATGTTTTATTTGTTTTATTTCTTCTGTACTCTCATGGTGAGCTGATACTCATAATTTTGTTTAGGTTTATACATTTGTAGTCCTAAATGACAATAAAGTTTACTTTCAATCTTTTCAATTTTGAATCTTTGATAATAAGGATAATTTATAAAACCGTATAACTAATATTGCAATTTTCTTTATGATAGTGTGATGAATTGTGTGAGCTGGTGGTGTATTTTAAGTGCTTTTACCATTTCTTTCATGGTAGTGTAACCCTGAAGTTGTTATATATAAGTTATGTGGTGTAGGGTACAGGGAGTTTTCCCCCTGTCAAAATATTTTTTTTTGTATTTTTTTTAGTTTTGCTGGTTTAGATGAATTGTGTTTAGACCTGCTGTATTCAATCAGTTGCGTTCTGATGTTTAAGTTTTAGATGAAATTATATATATATATATATATATATATATATATATATATATATACATGTGTGTGTGTGTGTGTGTGTATATATATATACATATATATATATATATATATATATATATATATATAGCTATACAATATTTCTTCTGGCCAACATGGAGAAATTTGCCCTTTTCCATACTATGATGTGGTCTCAGAGTTGGTATATTTAGTTAGGGGGTGTGGGCCGAAGCCCCCCACTTGGGTGGGTTTGATTTGCTTCTGTTTGTTTATTTTGTAGTGTTGGACAAATGGTTCCTTTCCAGAGGTAAATTTTCAGTGATCTGACGGTTTGTTAAAGTAGGTTTTTGAAGTTGTCTGATTGTTTTAATTTTCAGAGAAGTGTAATTTCAATAATGTAAAGTAGACCCATATATATATATATATATCTAATATCTATATATATATATATATATATATATATATATATATATATATATATATATATATATATAGATATATATAGATATAGATATATATATATATATATAGATATAGATATATATATATATATATATGCACACACACACACACACACACACACACACACACACACACACACAAACACACGTGCACACACACACACACACACACATATATGTGTATATATATATATATATATATATATATATATATATATATATATCTACACATACGCCATACTGAGATCACCTGTATATAGCCAGTACGAAACAGAATATAATGCAATTTTCTGAAGCCTTTGGGAATATCTTGGTTTTAATGACAATTTGATTTTTATAGAAAGGAGTTTATGCCACTTTTTAGGTTGCTAGCCATTGCTTATTACAAGATTACAGAATGCAGCACAGTAGTCAGTAATAGACTAATCGGTGAGGTGTAATATGGTACAATGACCATGAAGCACAGTATTCAGTAATGCACTGATCAGTGAGGTGTAATATGGTACAATGATCATGCAGCACAGTATTCAGTAATGGACTGATCAGGGAGGTGTAATATGGTACAATGGTCATGCAGCACAGTATTCAGTAATGCACTGATCAGTGAGGTGTAATATGGCACAATGGTCATGCAGCACAGTATTCAGTAATGAACTGATCAGTGAGATGTAATATGGTGCAATGATCAAGCAGCACAGTATTTAGTAATACACTGATCAGTGAGGTGTAATATTGTACAATGGTCATGCAGCACAGTATTCAGTAATGGACTGACCAATGAGGTGTAATATGGTACAATGATCATGCAGCACAGTATTCAGTAATAAACTGATCAGTGAGGTGTAATATGAAACAATGATCATGAAGCTCAGTATTTAGTAATGCACTGATCAGTGATGTGAAAAATGGTACAATGATCATGCAGCACAGTATTCAGTAATGCACTGATCAGTGAGGTGTAATATTCAATGATCATGCAGCACAGTATTCAGTAATGCACTGATCAGTGAGGTGTAATATTCAATGATCATGCAGCACAGTATTCAGTAATGGACTGATCAGTGAGGTATAATATGGTAGAATGATCATGCAGCACAGTATTCAGTAATGGACTGATCAGTGAGGTGTAATATGGTACAATGATCATGCAGCACAGTATTCAGTAATGGACTGATCAGTGAAGTGTAATATGATACAATGATCAAGCAGCACAGTATTCAGTAATACACTGATCAGTGAGGTGTAATATGGTACAATGTTCATGCAGCACAGTATTCAATAATGGACTGATCAGTGATGTGAAATATGATACAATGTTCAAGCAGCACAGTATTCAGTAATGGACTGATCAGGGAGGTGTAATATCGTACAATGATCATGCAGCACAGTATTCAGTAATGGACTGTTTATTGAGGTGTAATATGTTACAATGGTCATGCAGCACAGTATTCAGTAATGGACTGATCGGTGAGGTATAATATGGTACAATGATCATGCAGCACAGTATTTAGTAATGCACTGATCAGTGAGGTGTAATATGGTACAATGATCATGCAGCACAGTATTCAGTAATGGACTGATTAGTGAGGTGTAATATGGTACAATGGTCATGAAGCACAGTATTCAGTAATGGACTGATCAGTGAGGTATAATATGGTACAATGATCATGCAGCACAGTATTCAGTAATGGACTGATCAGTGAGCTGTAATATGGTACAATGATCATGCAGCACAGTATTCAGTAATGCACTGATCAGTGAGGTGTAATGTGGTACAATAGTCATGCAGCACAGTATTCAGTAATGAACTGATCAGTGAGGTGTAATATGGTGCAATGATCAAGCAGCACAGTATTTACTAATGCACTAATCAGTGAGGTGTAATATTGTACAATGGTCATGCAGCACAGTATTCAGTAATGCACTGATCAGTGAGGTGTAATATGGTACAATGGTCATGCAGCACAGTATTCGGTAATGAACTGATCAGTGAGGTGTAATATGGTGCAATGATCAAGTAGCACAGTATTTAGTAATGCATTGATCAGTGAGGTGTAATATTGTACAATGGTCATGCAGCACAGTATTCCGTAATGGACTGATCAGTGAGGTGTAATATGGTACAATGATCATGCAGCACAGTATTCAGTAATGGACTGACCAGTGAGGTGTAATATGGTACAATGATCATGCAGCACAGTATTCAGTAATGAACCGATCAGTGAGGTGTAATATTGTACAATGGTCATGCAGCACAGTACTCAGTAATGGACTGATCGGTGAGGTGTAATATGGTACAATGTTCATGCAGCACAGTATTCAGTAATGCACTGATCAGTGAGGTGTAATATGGTACAATGATCATGCAGCACAGTATTCAGTAATGAACTGTTCAGTGAGGTGTAATATGGTACAATGGTCAATGCAGCACAGTACTCAGTAATGGACTGATCAGTGAGGTGTAATATAGTACAATGATCATGAAGCTCAGTATTCAGTAATGAACTGATCAGTAAGGTGTAATATGTTACAATGGTCATGCAGCACAGTACTCAGTAATGGACTGATCAGTGAGGTGTAATATGGTACAATGATCATGCAGCACAGTATTCAGTAATGGACTGATCAGTGAGGTGTAATACAGTACAATGATCATGCAGCACAGTATTCAGTAATGCACTGATCAGTGAGGTGTAATATGGTACAATGATCAAGCAGCACAGAATTCAGTAATGGACTGATCAGGGAGGTGTAATATGGTACAATGATCATGCAGCACAGTATTCAGTAATGGACTGTTTATTGAGGTGTAATATGTTACAATGGTCATGCAGCACAGTATTCAGTAATGGATTGATCGGTGAGGTATAATATGGTACAATGATCATGCAGCACAGTATTCAGCAATGCACTGATCAGTGAGGTGTAATATGGTACAATGATCATGCAGCACAGCATTCAGTAATGGACTGATTAGTGAGGTGTAATATGGTACAATGATCATGCAGCACAGTATTCAGTAATGGACTGATTAGTGAGGTGTAATATGGTACAATGGTCATGAAGCACAGTATTCAGTAATGGACTGATCAGTGAGGTGTTATATGGTACAATGATCATGCAGCACAGCATTCAGTAATGGACTGATTAGTGAGGTGTAATATGGTACAATGATCATGCAGCACAGTATTCAGTAATGGACTGATCAGGGAGGTGTAATATGGTACAATGATCATGCAGCACAGTATTCAGTAATGGACTGATCGGTGAGGTGTAATATGGTACAATGTTCATGCAGCACAGTATTCAGTAATGCACTGATCAGTGAGGTGTAATATGGTACAATGATCATGCAGCACAATATTCAGTAATGAACTGTTCAGTGAGGTGTAATATGGTACAATGGTCAATGCAGCACAGTACTCGGTAATGGACTGATCAGTGAGGTGTAATATAGTACAATGATCATGAAGCTCAGTATTCAGTAATGAACTGATCAGTGAGGTGTAATATGTTACAATGGTCATGCAGCACAGTACTCAGTAATGGACTGATCAGTGAGGTGTAATATGGTACAATGATCATGCAGCACAGTATTCAGTAATGGACTGATCAGTGAGGTGTAATACAGTACAATGATCATGCAGCACAGTATTCAGTAATGCACTGATCAGTGAGGTGTAATATGGTACAATGATCAAGCAGCACAGAATTCAGTAATGGACTGATCAGGGAGGTGTAATATGGTACAATGATCATGCAGCACAGTATTCAGTAATGGACTGTTTATTGAGATGTAATATGTTACAATGGTCATGCAGCACAGTATTCAGTAATGGATTGATCGGTGAGGTATAATATGGTACAATGATCATGCAGCACAGTATTCAGCAATGCACTGATCAGTGAGGTGTAATATGGTACAATGATCATGCAGCACAGCATTCAGTAATGGACTGATTAGTGAGGTGTAATATGGTACAATGATCATGCAGCACAGTATTCAGTAATGGACTGATTAGTGAGGTGTAATATGGTACAATGGTCATGAAGCACAGTATTCAGTAATGGACTGATCAGTGAGGTGTAATATGGTACAATGATCATGCAGCACAGCATTCAGTAATGGACTGATTAGTGAGGTGTAATATGGTACAATGATCATGCAGCACAGTATTCAGTAATGGACTGATCAGGGAGGTGTAATATGGTACAATGATCATGCAGCACAGTATTCAGTAATGCACTGATCAGTGAGGTGTAATATGGTAGAATAGTCATACAGCACAGTATTCAGTAATGAACTGATCAGTGAGGTGTAATATGGTGCAATGATCAAGCAGCACAGTATTTACTAATGCACTGATCAGTGAGGTGTAATATTGTACAATGGTCATGCAGCACAGTATTCAGTAATGCACTGATCAGTGAGGTGTAATATGGTACAATGGTCATGCAGCACAGTATTCAGTAATGAACTGATCAGTGAGGTGTAATATAGTGCAATGATGAAGTAGCACAGTATTTAGTAATGCATTGATCAGTGAGGTGTAATATTGTACAATGGTCATGCAGCACAGTATTCAGTAATGGACTGACCAGTGAGGTGTAATATGGTACAATGATCATGCAGCACAGTATTCAGTAATGAACTGATCAGTGAGTTGTAATATGGTACAATGGTCATGCAGCACAGTACTCAGTAATGGACTGATCGGTGAGGTGTAATATGGTACAATGTTCATGCAGCACAGTATTCAGTAATGCACTGATCAGTGAGGTGTAATATGGTACAATGATCATGCTGCACAGTATTCAGTAATGGACTGATCAGGGAGGTGTAATATGGTACAATGATCGTGCAGCACAGTATTCAGTAATGAACTGATCAGTGAGGTGTAATATGTTACAATGGTCATTCAGCACAGTACCCAGTAATGGACTGATCAGTGAGGTGTAATATAGTACAATGATCATGAAGCTCAGTATTCAGTAATGCACTGATCAGTGTAGTGTAATATGGTACAATGATCATGCAGCACAGTATTCAGTAATGCACTGATCAGTGAGGTGTAATATGGTACAATGATCAAGCAGCACAGAATTCAGTAATGGACTGATCACGGAGGTGTAATATGGTACAATGATCATGCAGCACAGTATTCAGTAATGAACTGATCAGTGAGGTGTAATATGGTACAATGGTCATGCAGCACAGTATTCAGTAATGCACTGATCAGTGAGGTGTAATATGGTACAATGATCATGCAGCACAGTATTCAGTAATGGACTGTTTATTGAGGTGTAATATGTTACAATGGTCATGCAGCACAGTATTCAGTAATGGATTGATCGGTGAGGTATAATATGGTACAATGATCATGCAGCACAGTATTCAGCAATGCACTGATCAGTGAGGTGTAATATGGTACAATGATCATGCAGCACAGTATTCAGTAATGGACTGATTAGTGAGGTGTAATATGGTACAATGGTCATGAAGCACAGAATTCAGTAATGGACTGATCAGTGAGGTATAATATGGTACAATGATCATGCAGCACAGTATTCAGTAATGGACTGATCAGGGAGGTATAATATGGTACAATGATCATGCAGCACAGTATTCAGTAATGCACTGATCAGTAAGGTGTAATATTGTTCAATGATCATGCAGCACAGTATTCAGTAATGGACTGATCAGTGAGGTGTAATATGGTACAATGATCATGAAGCTCAGTATTCAGTAATGCACTGATCAGTGTAGTGTAATATGGTACAATGATCATGCAGCACAGTATTCAGTAATGCACTGATCAGTGAGGTGTAATATGGTACAATGATCAAGCAGCACAGAATTCAGTAATGGACTTATCAGGGAGGTGTAATATGGTACAATGATCATGCAGCACAGTATTCAGCAATGAACTGTTCAGTGAGGTGTAATATGGTACAATGGTCATGCAGCACAGTATTCAGTAATGGACTGATCAGTGAAGTGTAATATGATACAATATTCAAGCAGTACAGTATTCAGTGATGGACTGACCAGGGAGGTTTAATATGGTACAATAATCATGCAGCACAGTATTCAGTAATGCAGTGATCAGTGAGGTATAATATGGTACAATGATCATGCAGCACAATGTTCATTAATACACTGATCAATGAGGTGTAATATGGTACAATAATCATGCAGGACAGTCTTCAATAATGGACTGATCAGTGAGGTGTAATATGATACAATGTTCAAGCAGCACAGTATTCAGTAATACACTGATCAGTGAGGTGTAATATGGTACAATGATCATGCAGCACAGTATTCAATAATGGACAGATCAGTGAGGTGTAATATGATACAATGTTCAAGCAGCACAGTATCCAGTAATGGACTGATCAGGGAGGTGTAATATTGTATAATGATCATGCAGCACAGTATTCAGTAATGGACTGTTTATTGAGGTGTAATATGTTACAATGGTCATGCAGCACAGTATTCAGTAATGGACTGATCGGTGAGGTATAATATGTTACAATGATCATGCAGCACAGTATTCAGTAATGCACTGATCAGTGAGGTGTAATATGGTACAATGATCATGCAGCACAGTATTCAGTAATGGACTGATTAGTGAGGTGTAATATGGTCCAATGGTCATGAAGCACAGTATTCAGTAATGGACTGATCAGTGAGGTGTAATATGGTACAATGATCATGCAGCACAGTATTCAGTAATGCACTGATCAGTGAGGTGTAATATGGTACAATGGTCATGCAGCACAGTATTCAGTAATGAACTGATCAGTGAGGTGTAATATGCTGCAATAATCAAGCAGCACAGTATTTAGTAATGCACTGATCAGTGAGATGTAATATTGTACAATGGTCATGCAGCACAGTATTCAGTAATGAACTTATCAGTGAAGTGTAATATGGTACAATGATCATGAAGCTCAGTATTCAGTAATGAACTGATCAGTGTAGTGTAATATGGTACAATGATCATGCAACACAGTATTCAGTAATGGACTGATCAGTGAGGTGTAATATGGTACAATGATCATGCAGCACAGTATTCAGTAATGCACTGATCAGTGAGGTGTAATATGGTACAATGTTCAAGCAAGACAGTATTCAGTACTGGACTGACCAGGGAGGTGTTATATGGTACAAAAATCATGCAGCGCAGTATCCAGTAATGGACTGATCAGGGAGGTGTAATATGTTACAATGGTCATGCAGCACAGTATTCAGTAATGGACTGACCAGGGATGGTGTAATATGGTACAAAAATCATGCAGCACAGTATCCAGTAATGGACTGATCAGGGAGGTGTAATATCGTACAATAATCATGCATCACATTATTCCATAATGCATTGATCAGTGAGGTGTAATATGATACAATGATCAAGCAGCACAGTATTCAGTAATAGACTGATGCGTGAGGTGTAATATGGTACAATGATCATGCAGCACAGTATTCAATAATGGACTGATCAGTGAGATGTAATATGATACATTGATCAAGCAGCACAGTATTCAGTAATGGACTGACCAGGGAGGTGTAATATGGTATAAAAATCATGCAGCACAGTATCCAGTAATGGACTGATCAGGGAGGTGTAATATGGTACAATGATCATGCAGAACAGTATCCAGTAATGGACTGATCAGGGAGGTGTAATATGGTACAATGATAATGCAGCACAGTATTCCGTAATGGACTGATCAGTGAGGTGTAATATGCTACAATGATCATGCAGCACAGTATTCAATAATAAACTGATCAGGGAGGTGTAATATGGTACAATGGTTATGCAGCACAGTATTCAGTAATGAACTGATCAGTGTGGTGTAATATGGTACAATGGTCATGCAGCACAGTATTCAGTAATGAACTGATCAGTGAGGTGTAATATGGTACAATGATCATGCAGCACAGTATTCAGTAATGAACTGATCAGTGAGGTGTAATATGGTACAATGATCATGCAACACAGTATTCAGTAATGGACTGATCAGTGAGGTGTAATATGGTACAATGATCATGCAGCACAGTATTCTGTAATACACTGATCAGTGAGGTGTAATATGGTAAAATGATCATGCAGCACAGTATTCAGTAATACACTGATCAGTGAGGTGTAATATGGTAAAATGATCATGCAGCACAGTATTCAGTAATGGACTGATCAGTGAGGTGTAATATGGTACAATGATCTTGCAGCACAGTATTCAGTAATGGACTTATCAGTGAGGTGTAATATGCTACAATGATCATGCAGCACAGTATTCAGTAATGGACTGATCAGTGAGGTGTAATATGCTACAATGATCATGCAGCACAGTATTCAGTAATGGACTGATCAGTGAGGTGTAATATGGTACAATGATCTTGCAGCACAGTATTCAGTAATGGACTTATCAGTGAGGTATATAATGGTACAATGGTCATGCAGCACAGTATTCAGTAATGAACTGATCAGTGAGGTGTAATATGGTACAATCATGATGCAGCACAGTATTCAGTAATGCACTGATCAGTGAGGTGTAATATGGTACAATGGTCATGCAGCAGAGAATTCAGCAATGAACTGACCCGTGAGGTGTAATATGGTTCAATGATCATGCAGCACAGTATTCAGTAATGGACTGTTTATTGAGGTGTAATATGTTACAATGGTCATGCAGCACAGTATTCAGTAATGGATTGATCGGTGAGGTATAATATGGTACAATAATCATGCAGCACAGTATTCAGCAATGCACTGATCAGTGAGGTGTAATATGGTACAATGATCATGCAGCACAGCATTCAGTAATGGACTGATTAGTGAGGTGTAATATGGTACAATGATCATGCAGCACAGTATTCAGTAATGGACTGATTAGTGAGGTGTAATATGGTACACTGATCATGCAGCACAGTATTCAGTAATGGACTGATCAGTGAGGTGTAATATGGTACAATGTTCATGCAGCACAGTATTCAGTAATGGACTGATCAGTGAGGTGTAATATGCTACAATGATCATGCAGCACAGTATTCAGTAATGGACTGATCAGTGAGGTGTAATATGGTACAATGATCTTGCAGCACAGTATTCAGTAATGGACTTATCAGTGAGGTGTAATATGCTACAATGATCATGCAGCACAGTATTCAGTAATGGACTGATCAGTGAGGTGTAATATGCTACAATGATCATGCAGCACAGTATTCAGTAATGGACTGATCAGTGAGGTGTAATATGGTACAATGATCTTGCAGCACAGTATTCAGTAATGGACTTATCAGTGAGGTATATAATGGTACAATGATCTTGCAGCACAGTATTCAGTAATGGACTGATCAGTGAGGTGTAATATGGTACAATGATCTTGCAGCACAGTATTCAGTAATGGACTTATCAGTGAGGTATATAATGGTACAATGATCTTGCAGCACAGTATTCAGTAATGGACTTATCAGTGAGGTGTAATATGTACACTGATCATGCAGCACAGTATTCAGTAATGGACTGATCAGTGAGGTGTAATATGGTACAATGTTCATGCAGCACAGTATTCAGTAATGAACTGATCAGTGAGGTGTAATATGGTACAATGATCATGCAGCACAGTATTCAGTAATGAACTGATCAGTGAGGTGTAATATGGTACAATGATCAATGAAAAGGGAGTGTATGCTCATTTGGTTTACCTGGTTAAGAAATGGATATTGTTAATATTTTGAAGCAAGAAGCTACTGGTTGTGTATCCAACACTTCAGGCAATGCAACAAAATGTCTGTGCAATTGCTTACTGTATTTTTGAAATAATAAAATGCATCTATAGCCAAATGTGTTTATTGCTCTGTATTTAACCGTTCTTGCACTTGGTTACAGACAAGCAGGTTGTTAAAAAATGATCACTCACTTTATGATGAGAATAGTAATGTCTTTCGGCTTTTCCCAGTTAGGGGTCGCCACAGCGGATCACTGGTCTGCTTATGATTGGCAGTGGATTTTTACAGTGTCGAGTTGCCAGCCCGGCGCCCAACCTTCAAAGAAGGCACACCCACTCATGCACGCACCTACCTGAAAGTCTTTAAACTTCACTTGACCATGGGGAAGACATGCAGACTTCGCACAGAAGGTGCTCCAGCCGAGAATCAAACCGGAGAGCATCTTAGTGTGAGGCGACAACGCTAACCGCTGCACCACCACGGTCTACACACTTCATGAAAATAACCACTTAAAATCTCTGATGTAGATCTATGGGTAAGCTGCATCCATAAAGGACTAAGCTTGGATGATATACTTTATCAGCTGTTTCTTGACTTGAATGCTTTCACTGTATACTAAAGTAGTGTATTTTTTCAAATAAAGATTCAAGATTGGTAGAAATGCAAGAACTGCAAAACAAATATTAATATTTACATTCAATTCTTCACCAAAGCATGGACAAAAGCTGCAATATCATACCTGAGACTGAAGATATTGTGCAGAAGTGCTGAGTGTGTAAGTGAACAGCAGCGATAGAAAAGTAAAGACAGATACAGCATAAACCAGATAGGAAGCTGAATGAATAAGAAGTGTGTGAGATATCATACAGAACACAGGTGGAACTATAAGGAGTGCCTGCGAAGTGAAGGATTTAATGTAGAAGGTCTAACACAGATTACATCACAGCATGATGGACTGAGTCTCCAAAGTAAGGAGAAGCAGGAAGATCAGGAGACATCTGAATAAGAAATATGGACACGAGAAAGAAAAAGAGATTTAATATAGTGCAATATTTATGCAAAGGAGAAAGCAAAACTAACAAATACAAAAAGAGCAGCACCAAAGATATTTGAAGCGAAATACAGGCAAAGGAATCCGGACATGAAAAACTTTACAATACAAAAAATAAGAAGACAAAGAGGAAAAGTAGAAAAGGAGATTAGTAATGGAAAAGTTAAAGAAATAGAAACTGAGCTTATGGAGCACCTGCAAAGTGGAGGATTCAATGTGGAAAATCTAATGCAGAAAGCACCACAACGGGATAGAGCAATGGATATCCAAATTAAGGGGAAACCAGTAGAAAAGGAAGCAATTGGTGAGGTTCCATAATCAAGATATTTTGGAGCCTTCCACTGGAAATTAGCGTAAACATTTACTTGAAACTAGACAACAAGGGAAGGAACAGGAAACTGTGGAAACTCTGATGCAGTCAATGTTGTGAAGTGATAGGCCAGTGAGTTACCATATGACAGAGCAATGGATGGCACAGGATGAAATTGAAGAGAATATGCCACAGGAAGATGATATAGAACTTTCTGTACAATGCCTGAGGAAATGGAAAACAAGGGATGTGCCCTCAGTTTGGAAGAAAATAAGCTAAGAGAAGAGTTGTTTGATTTAATAGATATAGATAGATATATTAAGATCATCAAAAGAAATAGATTACAGAAGGTCAATAAAACCCCAAATGTCAGAAGTCTGATAAAACAAATGAACACAGTAATTAAGACTGTCCATAGAGAGCCATGTGATATAACAGAAGTAAACAGGATATATTACTGTGCAGCTAAACTAATAACTGATAAAGTCCTACCATAAGAACACAGGATAGTGAGGGAAAGAAGGGGAGAAATCAAATACCATCACGGAAGTATCGAACAGAGAAAAATATAAAGTAATTAAGAGAAGTGTCACTGTTAGAAGACTATAGAAGAGGGAATAGATCAACAAAAATACTAAGAAAGATAGATGTGATAAAAGCAATGCACGATATTAGAACAGACCAGGATATATCATGCACTATTGCAAATAAACTAAAAATTCCAGCACAGGCAGAAAAACCTAGAAGATACACAGATAAATATAAAGGAAAAGTACAAAATAAGTGATTTATTGATGACCCAAAACATTTTATAGAGAATTGGGAAACAAGGTAAAAGGAATTGAAAGACCACCAAAATGCATCTATTCTTTCTTTTTTTGGTGAAGTATCTATGAAGATCCTGTGGAACACAACAAATATGCTAAATGGATAAAAGAAGTAAAAGAAAGACTAAGAAGTTAAAAGGTACAGGATATGACATGGGATGAAGTAACAGCCAGAGAGATTGAAACAAAGTTAAGAAAAGCCTCTAAGTGGAAAACCCTAGGCCCAGATGCAGTACCTAACTTTTGGTTAAAAGTATTAACATCTCTGCACGAAGATTTAGCCATGAGTAAGAACTATTTATATGTGTACCCAGAACAGACACCAACTTGGCTAACAACAGGTAAAACAATGCTTCTACTTAAGAGTGAACCTGCAAGCTACCCTAAAAATTATAGCCCAATAACTTGTCTTCTGACGATGTATAATCTATACGCTGGAACTGAACAGAGTTTATAGTCATTTAGAAGAGAACTCAATTATGGCAGTAGAACAAAAGGGCAATAAAAGAAAGTCATATGGGACAAAGGATCATTTGTTGTTAAAGTCATCGTGGAGGACTATAAAAAGGGGAAGAGTATGGCATGGATTGACTACAAAAAAGCATTTGATAGTATCCCACATTCATGGATAAAAGAGTGCTTAAAAATGTATAAGATACACCCTACGCTGATCGACTACATTACAGTGACCATGAAACAGTGGCAGACCACTTTGCAATTAAGCCATGATAAAGGACAAATTATTATCCCAGGGATAAAAGTTCAAAGGGGGATATTCCAGGGTGGCTCTCTGTCACTGTTGCTATTCTGCCTTGCCCTTAACCCATTAATCTGTCTACTTAATAGTTTAGGCCATGGCTATAATTTGCCTCCTAAAAAACAACAAAGTCTAAAGACTTATCTTCTCTCTGCCAATGATTTAAAGCTGTATAGCTCATCAGATGTGGAACGGAAAGCACAACTGTAGGTTGTTAAAACTTCTTCAGATGGTATTAGAATGTCATTTGGTCTTGATAAATGTGCAGAAGCAACCTTTAAAGCAGGAAAACTGCAGCACCAGGAAAAATAGCAGTTTGGGACAAGAATGTGATATACAAGAACTTGAGCAAGAAGGAGTGTATAAACACTTGGGAATTGATGAAGGATCAGCAATAAAACATGAACAAATGCGAATAAAACTTAGTAAGGAATACTTTAGAAGACTTAAATTAATCCTGAAAACAGCACTGACATCTAGGAACAAAATCCAAGCTATAAACCAATTTGTTCTTCCTGTCCTAACTTGCAGTTTTGGAGTGATTGATTGGCCCCAAAATGTATTTTATAGATTAGATATTAAAACAAGAAGGATGCTTCATGCTCACTAAATGATCTATAAAAATCAGTGCGTACCAAGATTATATATTCCCCGTTCTGAAGGAGGGATGGGCAGACTTGAAATTGATTACATGTATAGATCTGCAATCGTGGGACTCCACACATATCTGCTGACCTCACAAGACCCAAACATAGTGAAAGTTTTGAAACATGAGGAGAATAAATCTAACATGACTTCTCTGCTTAATCTAGCAGAAGCATATCAGCATCAAGCAGGAACGGAAATCAAACCAGAAGTAGATAAAAATCAGGCAGCAAATGAATGTGCCAAAAAACAAAAGAAAGAGTATAAGGTGAAGGACCAGATGAAAAGGCAAGAAATGTGGAAAATGCATAACTATAGTTGCAAGTATAGAAAACTTCTGGAAGAACTTCATTTTGATCAGGAACTAATACAGGAATAGTTAAGGAGAGGTGAATTCAAACCAAGAGATGAAACGTTAATATTGGCGGCCCAAGACAGTGGTCTATGTACACGCTGGTTTACAAAGTCCATTGAACACGTGAGAGAAACAGACAAATGTAGGTTTTGTAAAACCGAATTGGAAACAGTCACATACCTTGTTGCTGGTTGTGACATACTAATGAAAGAAGGACTGTATACTGAAAGGCATAATAATGTGGCAAGACTGTTACACTGGGGATTGTGCAAACATTATAATACTGAAGTGGCTGAAAAACACTGGAAGCATGATCCACAAAGCATCATAGAAAATGATGAAGTCTACATCACATGCAATCATCCATTACCAACAGTTCAAAAGACAGATGCTAGAAAACCCGGATATAACGGTCCAAGAAAGAAGCATTGATCATTGAAATCACCACACTAGTAACTACAGTGTCCTGCATACAGAAACACACAAAGTTATAAAATATCAAGATTTGCAAGCAGAAATGAGAGCAATGTGGAAGAAAGATACCCAGATAGTTCCAGTAGTAGTAGTAGGAGCAATGGGTCTTATAAAAAGGAGTTTACCATCATATTTAGATATGCTACCAATACGTGTAACTCCATAAGAATTGCAGAAGGAGTCATTACTGGGCACGTTGCGGATGCTGCGAAGAACACTTTTGGCTGACATCAAAGAGTGAAACAATACTAATTTCATGAACTGTAATCATACTTTGACTTAGGAATGGAGTCCATTTCTGTCATGGTATTAGAAACCCAGAAGATTTGAAGAAATTAAAAAAAGGAAACAATATAAAGTATAAAGAAAAGTGAAACAGAGTAAATGAGAAATATTTGAGATATTGTAAGGAAGGTAGGTAGAATAATAAAGAAGGATATGATATAAACCATAAGAAAAGTGAAGTAAAATAAATGAGACCTGTAGAAAGACATCATAAGAAGCATGTATGCAAATATGTAAATGTAAAAGGGTTGATGGTCAGTGTATAAAGAATAAAAGCAGGCTAAAATATTCAGTGTATGTTAGTTAATCTACAGATTTATTGGGATGGTGATTTGCCTACAATAAGCTAATAAATATCTTTTTAAAAAATACACAGTTATTTTATTGAAACGGCATATAATATGTGGCATATTTTGCCTATACGTATAATTGGTTTACTATTAGATTTCTGAAACTGCTTGAGTCGACTGGCATGTGGTCAAAAGGCAGTTTTCAAGTGGGCAGAATGCCAAACCAGAAAACATTGACTACACTACAGCGAATGTGTAGTGTAGTTTGATGTTCTGAGTTCGGCATTGTGTACGGAGATCATGGTTCAGTGAAGAACAGGAAATGAACCCATTTCCTCACTGTAGTGTGATCTCAGAGTTGGTATATATAATTTGTAGGGGGTGCGGGGGGGTGCAGGGGGGCATGCACCCCCTGCAAAATAGTAAAATACACGTATTGTTGAATGTGGAAAGTCATGGTACACCTCCTGCTATGTTGAATACATCGAACTCTGGGAGGCAGTGTATTCACTTTAGAATTTGCTGCCTATTTGACTGTATGGATTCATCTTTCTGGGTTGATGTTTTGACCAGTCGACCGAAGCAGTTTCGGGAATGTAGTAGTAAACCTGTATAATTATATAAGTGATCAGTTCAGCACCTTTGCTGTGCAGACACTTAGAACTTGAGTAAGTACACATAGCTATTAAATGTTATGGTGACTTGTCCCAATGTCTTGTAACAGAGCTATCACATTCCCCAGCTGCAGACAGCAGCCTCTGGTGTCAGATTTTGTTGAGTCCTAGCAGTGCTGCCCCATGTGTAGTACCAGATTGTGCCCACTTTTTTCTTTCCTGACAGCTAACCAGCTCCTATCAGCTTTTTTTAAAGGTCATATCATGTAAAGTGGAATATGACAAAGCTTGAACAGTTATAGGCTTCCTCATCCTCCAGTAAAAATTGTTAAGAGCAGTTGAGGGGGGGTAAAACAGGTATGACTGATATGAACTGACTGACAAGTTCATCAAATACCTTTCCTGTCTTACTTCATGATATCATTTACAGTAGCTCCTTGTAACAGGACAAAGTTCAAAGTAATAACTTCATCCAAAAAAAAAAGGAATAGAAGGAGCAGTAAGAATTTGAGAAGATGGAAGGGATTTTTTTTTTGGTTCCCTCAGACATCATTGTATTTGTCTTGATCCCCAGTGCCCAGTATCCATGCCATGTCTATCAGCTACTCTCCAACCTCCTGGACATAATCTGTTTTTGCTGGGGCCAGTCATGGGTCTTGAATGTGCCCTGCAGACTCAGCCAGTCTCTGCTTCCCATTTGGGGGGGGGGGGTTATGACCTATCCACTTTCCTTTCCCCACCCACCACACCACACTAGTTGTTTATGTCCAAAGGCAACTTCCCATTTAGACCATACACCACCTACAGAATGTATCAACAAGCATACTCCCACCATCTAATCAAACCCAGGTCAGCTGGACTATGGTCAGGGTTTATCCCTCTGTGCTATTAGAGTGTCTTTCCCAGGAAATCTTGAAGAATTTCCATATCAAAGGAATCTTCTCCCTCTGTCTGTTGCAGTTGTTCTTACTAACTTGGCTTGTGGTAGTAATGAACTTGCAGCTTATGCATGTGCATTTATGCTGGGAATTGTTCACTAAGCACAGATGACTATGAAAGCACTGCAGTGCACTGTAAATGTGGCATGTTATGATGTGGGTATGTAGCATGTGACAGCTCCAGGGGTATGTAGGATAGCTTACTGTTTGCACACTTCTCTACATTGTGTAGTGCTAATGCCATCTGTCTGCTGTTCGTTTATTACTACTATAGTATCAGACGTGGGTAACTGCGTTTGTGCATCTGTAGGCTCATGTGACATGTAACATCTGCAGCACCATACAGTGGCATGTCATTGTACTGTCTTGTATGACGTTTCTCAACACTTTGACAGTGGATATATGCTTGCCCACATTGATCCTTTGTCGTCATCTTTGTGGTCATCAATTCCGGTTTCACATTTTGCTGAACACTGTTGTTCTGCTCAGTGTTTGGTGTTTAACCTGCCATTATTTTATATATGCCACTAAAACGTGGAACATAGTTGTGTGTCTGACATTTCACTTGCTGTTTTCTGGCTAACCCTCATGAATCAAGCTCTGTCGCTATGATTCTATACCTTTTTTAGCTGAATATGTGTATATCGTTCAAAGATATGAGCACATTTTGATTTTAGCTTGCTGTAAATCATAATATCTGGGATTTATGAACATGTTATTATTTAGATAAAGATTTTACACAAAAAAGTAACACACAGCTGGAGCTAATTTTGACTCAGACATACTGACTCTGAATCATGCTAACTCCCCCACATGCCAGCTCTCTTCACTATACATCTAAATAATATAAAACATATAAATGTCCTTATGTATATTTATATGTATATAATGCACATAAAACATGTAAATACACCTATGTATATTTAAACAAGTATTAAACATATGTAATACATATAAAGCAGATGTAAATGCACATCTGTATATTTAAACATGTATAAAACATATGTAATACATATATAAAACATATGGCATATGAGCTGCCACCGTCCATGTCCTGTATGCTTCACAAATAGAGCAATTATTTCTGCAGTACTGGGGTCCCTTTACTATAGTTACATGACATCAGATTCATCTTGTACTGCTGAAGTTGTGTAAGAGATATGAGTACATCTGTGTTCATCGTTCACTGATTTACATTATACTATGCATAATGTGAGTGATTTTGCAGAGTGCCTCCTGGGATAATATGCACAGTATGTATATGATTACAAAAGGGTTGAGGGGAGGGGTCAGTCCCCTAAGAAAGAGTAAGACAACATGGGCATTTGTTAAGTAGCAATATGCTACAAATACTATAAAGTCAGTACTAGGCTTCATATATCTGGTTTTTGAAAGGCACATAAACATAGCATGTCTAATCATGCAGAAAGCAGGGACCATTCATCCTAAGCCAGGACATAACACTTTTGTATAGAGCATTATGTTCACCTCTCTGGATTCTCCAGATTGGTACAGTAAGAAAGGTACCAAAATTATTTATAGTAACATAAGACGTCTTAGAATTAACTGTCAGGGTTTCATGGATGGCTGGATTTATGCAACCTAGACATACTGTCATTGTCTAAAGCATCATTGAAACTGCACATACCTGACTCAGAAGTAAAACTGTTGGGTTCATGTATATTTAGAGGTGATAAAGAGATTTTCCCCAACAAAGTCAGGCTCAAACAGGCCAATTACAGTAGCATAAAAGCGACTTTTTTGCAGCAAGGTCTGAGCCCTCCCTGTTATTTCTCAGTAACCACATTATCTAGCTCATTATTTGCTGGGCCAAGTTCAGCCTCCCTGAAGCAAAGGGCATAAGGAAGGAACCAATTCAGGATGGGATGCCAGTCCATTATGGGGCACAAACACAGCACAGCCGCACCTAGGAACAGTTTAGGAAGTGCTAACGTACCTGTTCACATATGTTTTGAATGTGGGATCAAGGTTGGAAAGTGAAGCTTCCTAGGCAAGCTTCAAAGAAAAGGCACCTAGTGCTCCGAGAAAGTATTGGTTATCATTGCACAATTGTGCTGCCCACAGAGTGGTGCAGCGGTTAATGTTGTCGCCTCATAGCGAGAAGTTCTCTGGTTCAATTCTTGGCTGAGGTGCCTTCTGTGCAGAGTCTGCATGTCCTCCCTGCATTTGCATGGATTTTCTCTGGATGCTCTAATTTAACTACCACATTCCAATGACATGCGTCTGGAGCATTTCTCCCCAGGACTCCACTGAAAATAGGCTCTGTCCCAGTCAGGCTTTCCTGGTAAACAAATGTTAAATAAATAATAATAAAAGTAATAAATATTGATAAGGGACCTGAAAACCCACTCACAATCTGATGTGCTAATTTTTTAGTCCAACATATCTGCAGCAGTAACTGATCCAGCAACGGAGCAGATATGCAAAAAAACTATAACTCAGAGACAATTATTCCAGGAGAGCAAAGTAGTAAAATCATTGTGAATGAAGAAGGAAATTGCTCATATGAAGGAAAATCACCAACAACTGATTCATTTATTGTAATTATATTTAGTTATGGGAATTATAATCGACTGCATACTCAGTACATCACCCTAGAATATTGTAGCTGCTGGAGTCATGCCAGCTACACTCCATACTAACTTCTTAGTTTTATCAGGCTTGATCCATCTCAAGCCCTCAAAGGTATTATGGACTCAGATAAGTTCAGTATCCAGAGAACAACAGCTACATGCAACTAAAGTGGACACCTCTGATAGAAGGTTTAAAGAAAGGCTTTCTAAGAACTTTTTTTCCTTGCATCACTGAAAAAGGAGGGCAAAGGAGTGTGTCCCTGAATGACTACCTGAAACATGAGGATATGTTGCTGACTGATTGACCAGCAGTATGAGGGTGTGCCTCGACTGATTGATTGACCAGAAGCATGAGGATGTGTCTTGACTGACTAATCAGAAACAGGAGGATATGTCCCTGACTACTTGACTGGAAACATGAGGATGTGTCCCTGACTACTTGACTGGAAACATGAGGATGTGTTCCTGACTGATTGACCAAAAAAACGAGGGTGTGCTCCTGACTGATTGACCAGAAACACGAGGGTGTGCTCCTGACTGATTGATTGGAAACATGAGAATGTGCTCCTGATTGACTGACCAGAAACACAAGGGTGTGCTCCTGACTGATTGACCAGAAACACAAGGGTGTGCTCCTGACTGACTGACCAGAAACACGAGGGTGTGCTCCTGACTGATTGACTGGAAACACGAGGGTGTGCTCCTGACTGATTGGAAACACGAGGATGTGCTCCTGACTGATTGACCAGAAACACGAGGGTGTGCTCCTGACTGATTGATTGGAAACATGAGAATGTGCTCCTGACTGATTGACCAGAAACATGAGGGTGTGCTCCTGACTGATTGACCAGAAACACAAGGGTGTGCTCCTGACTGACTGACCAGAAACACGAGGGTGTGCTCCTGACTGATTGATTGGAAACACAAGGGTGTGCTCCTGACTGATTGGAAACACGAGGATGTGCTCCTGACTGATTGACCAGAAACACGAGGGTGTGTTCTTGACTGATTGATTGGAAACATGAGGATATGCTCCTGACTGACTGACCAGAAACACGAGGGTGTGCTCCTGACTGATTGACCAGAAACACGAGGGTGTGCTCCTGACTGATTGATTGGAAACATGAGAATGTGCTCCTGACTGATTGACCAGAAACACGAGGGTGTGCTCCTGACTGATTGACCAGAAACACAAGGGTGTGCTGCTGACTGATTGACCAGAAACACGAGGGTGTGCTCCTGACTGACTGATTGGAAACATGAGGGTGTGCTCCTGACTGATTGGAAACATGAGGATGTGCTCCTGACTGATTGACCAGAAACACGAGGGTGTGTTCCTGACTGATTGATTGGAAACATGAGGATGTGCTACTGACTGACTGACCAGAAACACGAGGGTGTGCTCCTGACTGATTGACCAGAAACACGAAGGTGTGCCCCTGACTAATTGACCAGAAACACGACGGTGTGTTCCTGACTGATTGATTGGAAACATGAGGATGTGCTCCTGACTGACCAGAAAGACGAGGGTGTGCTCCTGACTGATTGACCAGAAACATGAGGGTGTGCCCTTGACTGATTGACCAGAAGCATGAGGATGTGCTCCTGACTGATTGACCAGAAACACGAGGGTGTGCCCCTGACTAATTGACCAGAAACACGAGGGTGTGCCTTTGACTGAATGACCAGAAACACGAGGGTGTGCTCCTGACTGATTGACCAGAAACACGAGGGTGTGCCCCTGACTGATTGACCAGAAACACAAGGGTGTGTTCCTGACTGATTGATTGGAAACATGAGGATGTGCTCCTGACTGACTGACCAGAAACACGAGGGTGTGCTCCTGACTGATTGACCAGAAACACGAGGGTGTGCCCCTGACTGATTGACCAGAAACACGAGGGTGTGCTCCTGACTGATTGATTGGAAACATGAGGATGTGCTCCTGACTGACTGACCAGAAACACGAGGGTGTGCTCCTGACTGACTGACCAGAAACACGAGGGTGTGCTCCTGACTGATTGATTGGAAACATGAGGATGTGCTCCTGACTGACTGACCAGAAACACGAGGATGTGCTCCTGACTGACTGACCAGAAACACGAGGGTGTGTTCCTAACTGATTGATTGGAAACATGAGGATGTGCTCCTGACTGACCAGAAACACGAGGGTGTGCCCCTGACTGACTGACCAGAAACATGAGGGTGTGCCCCTGACTGACTGACCAGAAACACGAGGGTGTGCCCCTGACTGACTAACCAGAAACACGAGGGTGTGCCCCTGACTGATTGACCAGAAACACGAGGGTGTGCCCCTGACTGATTGACCAGAAACACGAGGGTGCGCCCCTGACTTGATTGACCAGAAATGCGAGGGTGTACTCCTGACTGATTGATTGGAAACGTGAGGATGTACTCCTGACTGATTGACCAGAAACACGAGGGTGTGCCCCTGACTGATTGACCAGAAACACGAGGGTGTGCCCCTGACTGATTGATTGGAAACACGAGGGTGTGCCCCTGACTGACTGACCAGAAACACGAGGGTGTGCCCCTGAAGATGATCATGAAGAGCAGTAGGCTTCTCTCCACACATCTGTAACCATTACAAAATTTTAACTTACTTCCTGCACTGGTAATCTCTACTACAGAAGTGAGTGGGCAGTTATAGGCAGCATGGTGAAGCTATGGTTAATATTTCTGACTCCAAGTGCCAGACTTCATAGTTCAGGCCTCGCCTCTGGCTACTATCTCTTTAGGTCTGTACATCTGATATAAATTCAGGTGCTCCATTTTTTTTTGCTCAGTCATATGGATATTAATATAAATCTTGATAAATCCATACTGTACCCTAATGGGTGATGTTTCACTTTTAGCTTGACAACTTAATATTAATGATATTTTGGCATTTTTAATTAACTTGCTGTGAGATTTTTGCATACTTTTAAGCACAACAAAAGTCTGGCATTTATTATAAAACAAGGTGATTTTACTGTCATGGTGTACTTGATTCTGGCCTAGACTGTACACTTTTGGGGTTCATCTGTGGGCCCTCATTTCTGAAACACAAAGATGATGCAGCTTCTTCTGTTAGTGTGCACCTCTCTTTCTTTCTTTCTTTCTCCATCTTAAGTACCTAGATTTAGTTATCACTATCAGTGGGATAGCAGGTCCACCATTCAGCTTTGATGCTGTAATAAGCAGAAGGCTTTGAGATCTATCCCCACACCTGACATTTGGCTTAATATTCCAGCATTGACATTTTACTGCAGTGTAAGGGGGGGGGGTGCTGCACCACTAAGGTATGAGCCTTTAAATGAGATGCTAAACTGAGATCCCTTATCTGCATTAGCAGTAGACCAAGTGGATGTAAAAGGCTGCAAAGCACTTATTAAAAGAGGGAAGGTCTTTTTATTGAGAAATATCAAACCATACATATAACATACTTCATTTCATACCTTGTATACAATCAGATAAACAAAATAGAAAAATTGCCAGAGTAACAAAGAACCTAACATATGCCAAGTATCAAACAGTAGTACTACAGTAGCCATATTACCATATAAATAAGTAAATTCTGTTTTAGCTTCCTAACCAACTTGTTAGCATTCTACTTTTTATTTTTCAGCAATTTCCTCTTATGTTCTGGACAAATTATACCTAGTCAGTGTAAATACCACCTTGGGTCTCCCCCCAAAAATTGGCCACACATACTAGGACTAACTTGATCAGCAAATATTAAATAAAAACAAGTCTACCTTTGCTTAGGTTCTTGCAACATAAAATGAAAAACTTACTATATAGTACAATCGGATGACTAACTGATGTTACATGCAAAGGCTGCTGTTGTCTTGTCAACCCAGTACATGTGAAAGACAAAACCAGGGATTCTGCAGCTTTTAAAAAGAACTGTTACACAAATCCTAACTAGCAGGTAAAGATTTGTGTGAGGAGAATTTCCAAAGATGCAGTTTTGTTACGTTTTGAAGCAACATTAAAGAGCTCTTTCAAGTTATGCATTTCTGAGAAAATAATTGTCTGTTTTAACTGTTGCCTATATCTGACTGTAGGCAGACTTAACAGTCATTGTCAGTAAGAAGAAGAAAATAAAATAACAACTATTTTTATTTGAATATGTACAGGATAGACAGCAGTATATACGGCTACATTAGTATGCAGTGTGGAGTCAAATCAAGCAAGCTGCTTGCTGCAGAATGTCAGTTTTGTAACAGGCATGATTAGAGCATACATGTCTCGCAAGTTGTAACACTGTACGTCGTTGAAGCTCTATACATGATTCACATGCTAAATTTTACAATGTTACATTGCTATCAGAAGGCTATAGGCCTCAAATTAGGTCACTTCCAGATGGTCTCATCTCCATGAATATGTCAAAATGTCCTTTTTATACACCTTGTTTTTGAAATACCCTAAATTATCTACCAGTTTTACTTCAGTTGGTATTTTCCATTTCTTGCCTGCTCTAAAATAAAAAGGTCTTCCAAATTTTGTGTTCATGTTATTTAGTTTTGCTAATAACTGATTATTTCTAGTCATTGCATCATGTTGCTGGAATAAGATGTCCAATAAAATTCACATGGATTCATTTTTTTTGTACTTGTATATATCCAAATTATGTCTGTTTACAACTGAGAATATATCACTGTTTTAATCTCTTCTCATAAGATTGATTTTAACCACCTTCACTTTCCTTGTAAAGATTTTTTTTACCCTTTCTAGTTTGATAATATAATTTTTGAGTATGTACAGTTATGAGTAAGAAAATATGCAGAAATAACAACGAAAAGGACTATGCAAGATAACACTGGAAGGAATGAAAGAAAGCATGTCCAGATATTTTGTTTACTCTTACCTTTATTTTTAATTTGCACACATATGGGATATTATATATAGCTGTAGATAGTGAATACCTTAATAAATGGAAGGAAAATGCAGCAGTAAATGATTTTCAAGTCCCTTTTCAGTTTAAGGGTAAATAGGATCACACCTAGTACACGGCTTAGCTCTTTTTTGTTAGAAGAATGTATTTTCCAATACCAGGTGTTTATAAAGTTCTGGAATACAGTACCTGCCTTTCCTAACCTAAAGTGGGAGTCTGTGGCCTGATGTTTAAAGCAACAATTTTGCAACTGGGACATATAGGTATAACTCAGGTTAACTAATCTACCCATTGTGAAACCAGCAATAAATCATTTAACATCTCAGAGTGCTTTCTAGAACAAATTTGCGAAGGCATGAGGAAAAGAAGGATGCAGAAAACACAAGTAGGAAGAATGATTACTTTGGAACACAGTTACTGTGTGGAATGTTGGAAGCTGCCTGTTGCAGTGTGTTTATTTACCTCTCCCACATACCTTGTTGTGTTCCTAATTTGTTACTGAAATTTAACACAGGTCCGATAATTTGATCTGGATGCCCTAATGAAGTGGAGCCTCTAATGAGAAGTGCCAGTAGGCTGAAAGATTTATCATCTATTTGACATTTCCCTATTTGTTTTCTCTAATGGCATCTCCTCAGGACTTTGAGGTAGTGGGTCTTATTTTTTTTCTCTTCCTGTTTTCACTAAGTAGAACCAAATACAGTTCAGATAAATCAGCCATTACTCAGACCACTGCGGCATGTAGTACTATGTTACTGATCACCTTGCCTGTCAACCTTTTTTTAATAAAGTTTCTTCTTCTTCAGCCATCTTGCATAGCTTGTACATGCAGATGCCCAGCATAATTCACTGCGTACCTTGCCATGAAATACAATTGGGCTACTACTGTTGCTAAATGTTCAGCAACTTTAGAATCAAAAGCATTTTTCTCAATGCAAATTGTTAATGTGCTCTGCAGGCTAAGTGCAGTAACTGCTGCTAAAGATGTACGTTCAGGGGTAAAAATCCAGAGAATTCAAAACACTTTACAATCAGTGTGTGTGTGTGTGTGTGTGTGTGTGTGTGTGTGTGTGTGTGCGTGTGTGCGTGTGTGTGCGTGTGTGTGTGTGTGTGTGTGTGTGTGTGTGTGTGTGTGTGTGTATGAGTATGTGAGTGTAAGTGTGTGTGTGAGTGTGTGTGTGTGCATGTGTGTAAGAGAAAGTTTGTATGTGCATATTACAGGGTGATGGATGTAAAATAGTTAAGGATGACTTGCTTCGAGTTTCAGTTTTCAGTAGGGTTATGTTTGCATTTTCTGATTAACCCTGATGAAGAAAAACAATGAAAATGTTAATGTTTGGTTCAGAGCTGGATTTCATGCAGTCATAGCATATTTTGGGTACAAAAAGTATTTACTGTGAATCCCAATGTTAGTGCTTCCCACCTTCAAGGAGTGCACTGATGACATCACTGACAAGTTTCAGGTAAACATTTTGAAATACTGCCATAATCAAGATGTTGCCTTGATAGTATCAAATGCTCAGTTATATTTTTGATCGACTACATTTCATTTTCTCTAATACTTCAAATTAAGGTTTCAGTTACTGAGAGCTGTGAATATGATCAGTGAAAGTTTTTAAGGTTGAGGGAGAAGAATTGTAATATACATACTTATTAATGAAAAGGGTGTTTATACCCATAAGGAGTTTTGGTAATTTAATCAAGTCCCATTTATTGGAAATTGGAGTACCTAAATCAGAGCTAGTGAGCAGGCTTGAAATTATATTACTCTTTACAGAGGGGACAACTCCCCAAATTCGGGTGTATATTACCACATCGAAAACCCAAGTCAACGAACGCCTGTTCGCTGACTAATAAACAACGAACTGTCATTTCTGTGAACGGCCACATCAGCGAATTTTTTCCAAGGGGAAAAAATTGCTTGGCCAAGCAGAAATGAGACAGTATTCCAAACCTATCAAAGTGGGAGGCTTCACCCCCCCCCCAACTAAATATACCAACTCTGAGATCGCACTACATTTGGGAAAAAGGCAAATTCATGACTATAGCCAAGCAATTTTTTACCCAAGGAAAAAATTTGCTGTAGTGTCCGTTCGCGGAAATGACAGTTCACTGTTTATTGGTCGGTGAACAGGCATTCACTGACTTGTGTTTTCAATGTGGTAATATAGACCCCCCCCCCAAATTCCCATGAAGGGGCTTTGAACCCACTGCACCCTCTTGCTTAATCTAACCAAATCCAGTTTTGCACAGCCTCAGGTTGGTTCATATATTCTTCTGTAGTTTTGATCTCCTTAATTGAATTAGGCTTGAGCAATCCAGTTTCACATAAAATAGATCTGAACCAAGAAGTAGCACTCGATAACACCTACCATTATACATGCAGTATATTGTATTCAGTACCTGTTATAGTACTAGCTAGGAAAAGATTTAGCTTATCATTTGATTTTATTTATTTATTTTTATTTCATTTATTTATCTTTTTTGTGACCAGGATAGCCCAAGAAAGCTGTATTAACCCTTTTTCAGCAGGGTTCTGAGGGGAAAACTTCCAGATACAGAAACTAGTAGATATAAATGAGATAAATCTCTATAGATATCTACAGTTGAATTACAGAGTTACTGAAAAATGAGTAATTAAAAGAATTTTTGTCTGTCTGTGGTTTACACCAATCTCGTAGAAATAGGAAAACCTATTGGCTATGTTAGATTTATACAAAACTAATAGAAACAATTGTACATGTAGTACAGCCTCCCTTAGCATATTGTTTTTTAGTACATATGGAATATTTTAAACATCATGTTGGGGTCAGCCTTTGCAGCAAACACGTATGTGTAGTTAGGAGGAAGAGGATGGAAAAGAACAAGGATGAAGGTTGTACTGACAAGACGATGTGGAGTTGGAACAGTTAATGTAAGGGAAACCAAACTGAAAGGGAGACAGAAGTCAGAGAGGGGTGCATTATGTATCATTTAGTCCAAAGAAAATAGCTGTTGTTTAGGTACATAATTAGGTGCAATTTAAACGAGGATTAACCTGGTCCTGAGTATTTTCTAAACAAAAAATGTTATGTAATTGTCATTTATTGCATTATGATGTCTCCAAAAGTACGAAGAACAAGTATCAGACAAATTTAACCAATTATTTTATGGAAAGTTTTCCATCCCCCTGAATTTTTGATTACTACTTCTGTTTTCTTTCTTTTTTTCCTCTTCTAACAGACATGCACTGGTGCCTCTACCTTTGTCCACTTTACTCACTTCCTCCATCACAGGCAAGAGCCAGCCATCTCAGAGATAGATCAGAGTCCTAGGAACCATTTGTTTCTGCCTGGGGTACCTAATAATTTCATTTGTTCTCCTACAGCAAGTCAGGTGATAGGTAGCAACTAGTGTTGGGCCTAATAGAGTGGCCCGCCTTCAACTATAGATATTCTCCCTCCCTGCCTCAGCCCTCTTGAACTCTACTCAGTGATGTTTACTGCAGGAAGTGTGTCCCCCATGCCAACTAACTTCTCAGTGCTGACTAACCCAGCCATGGTGACTACCCCATCCATGCTGATCACCCCTACTGTGCTGACTACCCCAGCCATGCTGTCTACCCCACCCAGTGCTTTTGCACAGGGGTGATGGGTGTGTAAACACTGAGTAATGTCATCAAAATGATGTGTTTGGTTCTGAATTAGGTAAATGATGTGGAAGCATGCCAATCCTCCTCACCTCTCCCCCTTGTAAGATAGTGCTCAGGATGAGATGAGATCTGCTTTTCCCCTTCCCATTCTCCCCCCTTGGAGAAGAGCTTTTCTTTGGATACTTAAATAATTGTTCATCCTGCTGTGTTATCTAGACTTCTTCTCCCACATTCAGGTGAATCTTACAAAATAAGGCAGGTACTGTTAGCCTCAGGACTGATGAATTGTCCTTTGCCTGTCTTGTTTTGATATTGCCTGTCTTGTCTTGATATTGCACTTGACTTATTAATTATATAAGATTGCTTGTTTGTGCTTCATTTGTTATAATCAGTTGAATTTGCCTTTAATGACTGATGCATTGTGTTTCGAATAATGCAGATGAGGTGCAATATTGTAGCACTTATAGCCTTCCATGCCCCTATTTTTATCAAAATGTGATTATCAGGATAATGCACAAATCCTTAAAGGAAATTTCTTAGGCATAACACCAGCTTCTATGAACAAGTGTATTACATTCTGATATGTATCTATGCAAAACTTAAAAGTGAGGACTGCTTAAAGAATGCTAAGTAGATATTAAGAGAAATTTGAAGTAGGTACCTGTGGTATTAACTGTGAGACAAGGTGCTGAGTGATGCTCCGTGGATAAAACTAGTTAGTTGAATAAGGATTGACATGCAGATGTTAGCCATCAGGAACTTTTGGACTGTGAGGTTGCAGTTCTAGTACAGGAACTAGGGTTTGCTAAAGATTAGGAAGCTCATGAGGGTATACCACAGAAGAGAATGGTGATTGATCAGATAAGGTTAGGTGTTGAGGAACAATTAACATTTGACAAACATTTGAAGACTCTGAGAAGCTAGCTTCTGAACAGTTCATAATCAGTTTATTTTCTCAGCTGTGCAGAAAGGTTTTCTTAAGTTTCTTGACATTAATATCAAATTAATTTGTTCTTGAGTATCTTAGAACAAAACATCATTACCATATAAGCACATGTTATAAGAGTGCTTCCCTGCAATAGTCTGCTGAACAAGTAAGATAAGGATCCTAGTCTGAGATGAGGAAAGGGTTCTAGTCTGAGATAAGGAAAAGGTTCAAATCTGAGATAAGGAAAGGGTTCACTTTGAGATAAGGAAAGGGTTCAATCTGAGATAAGGAAAGGGTTCAAATCTGAGATAAGGAAGGAGTTCAAATCTGAGATAAGAAAAAGGCTCTAATCTGAGATAAGGAAAGGGATTTAGGTGTAAGATAAGGAAAGGGTTCTAGTTTGAGATAAGAAAAGGGGTTAAGTCTCATATAAAGAATGTGATTTAGCTAGAAATGATTTAGCTTTATTTAAGGAAAAGGTTCAATTCTGAGATTGGGAAGGGTTCTAGCCTGAGATGTTTAAACAAGAATGAGCACAGAAGAAGATATACGAGTCCTTAAACCCATAACTGTCTTTCTATTTGCATTACTGCACACCTTTGTTCATAGTCAAGGATTAGGGAGATAAATCTGCTTATTTTATTCAAAGCCTTTGTTATGCTTGAAAGGTAAACATTTTGAGAGGCATAGCCTGCTACTGGTAAGCCACATTCAAGTGAAAGTAGTAGAAGGCCATTGTTAATCATAGTTGTACCATGTGATATGAGAAAACATGAGAATCCTCATGCCCTGAGAAGGAGTGAATTTAGTTTTTAACCTATGTGCATATGATGGTCAGTTGTCAGTCACAGGTCTAGCCAAAGACAGAGATGCCTAAATTGGGGTGTACATTTGAGTACGATGCCTAAGGGGTCTCCACTAGACCATTGGGTAGATATCAGTTTTAGCCTGAACTGTGATCCATAGGTCACATTTTCTCCCCTTTTTTTAATGTAGAACTAGGCCTTACTGGTTTAGCCAAAGTGTTACAGTGCTGAGGTCATTTTTATTTTGTATTGCTTAATGAACGATTCTGATGCTGAAGATGTGGAGATCACCATGTCATGTACCTGTAAGAGGAGAGTGACCTTCATGTGGTCGGTAGGAAGGGATTTGATGTAGTGGGATTTATAGTGTAATACTTATAGTGATGCTTGACAGCCCCCTTGCGGTAAGGGTGCACTACTGAAGTTAAAGAATCCAATCTTAACTGACAAAGACTACTTTTGAAGGCAGCTGAATAACCATTTAATGGCATTATTACAGTTTTCTTTTGACATGTTTGCAAGTAACAGGCTGTGGTTTACAATGTCAAAAACCTCAGAGATAGAAACAGTGCTCCAGCAAAAAGGCCTTTTTCTCTGAGAAAGAATGCCATTGTTAAGGTCCAAATTGCAGTCTGCATGCTATAACATACTGTGTCCTGAAGAAGGTACTATAGTTTTATATGTAATTTCAGATTTTCAATGGAAACATTTTTATACTGTTTTTCTTAGTGCATGGAGCTTAAGAGATTGGTCTAAAACCTGTGAGTGACTTGGGAAGTTTGCCTTTAGGGATATGATTGTTTGGTCTTTCTATGTATTTGAGAAGATACTATATTGAAAGGCTAGGTATGCAGGGTGAGTAAAATTTGGTTTTATATACTTTGGTGAAATAGGAGCAGATCTGCCTTAGATCCTGTGGATTACCAGCAACCAGCATCAGAGCAATTACAAACCACAATAATTTTAAACTCACTCTAAAAAAAAAACAGAAAAACCCTCCAAGATACAAGCATCTGCCCCTGTTCCAAAACAACCTAACTACCCCTGATCCACTAGACCTGGCTAATCCCGCCCCCCCCACCTTTCCTCTACATTAACTCTTCTATACTTCCTTCTTCACCCCCCACCCCTTACCCCCCTTTGGTTCTACTTTACCCTACCTTCCTTAAAGTCCCTCTTCCCCCTCTAAGACACAGCAGCCTGATTTATTGAGTCCTAACCTCAACTATTAAGCTCCCCCTTTCGCTCTTCAAATTAGCTGATAGTCTTACTAATGTACTTTAGCTAAGCTTTACTTTCTTTTAATCTCTTTTCCAAAGGTCCACCTGCAGTTTATGTAAAAATCCCTGTAGACCTATTTTTAGTTGTGTACATTAAGCCTACCTAAATGATTTGTATATAAATTAACTAACTGTATTAACCCATATCTCTGTACTTTTTGCAAAATTTCTGTTGTAAATTATTATCAACTGCCTATATGTAAACAATGATTAACTGCCTATATGTCAGTAAGAGTACCTTTGTAACTTTGTAAGCTGCAATCCCACATGTAAATGTAAAGATCGCTGTACTTTACTATGTCAAATGTTTTTACTTTGTGGAGCTTTTCTTCCCAGCCCTCCATTGAAAATGGGTTCCTCCTGACCCAGTCTAACTTTCCCGGTCAACAAATGTCAAATAAATAAATTGTAATACACTGCATGTTCTATCAACTTTGTACTTCTTTTTTAAAACAGACCTTGAGAAAAGGAGGCATTCTCAGTCAAAGATGACAGGTGTTCATGGTTATTGGGTGGGATGACATAACTGCAAATTGCACTTGGAAATAAAAGTCTGGTAACTGTTTTAAAAGTCAGGAGTTGAATTGCTAAGTCCCAAAATGTTGAGACCAGATGGCTGAAAATATGGACTTATATATACTAAGTCCAAGACTGCCAATTTTTGCAATATTCACTTTTCTCCAAGATATTGTGATCTTAGCATTGGAATACGGCAGCTTGGGTATTGTGGGGAATGCAGAGGGTGAGGTTTCTCCCCTCCTCCTGCAAAAAGCATGTTTAAAGGACAAGAACAATGCTTGATATTCATCCTTTTCCTGTATGTTTTTGGTCTTTGTTTTCCACATTTCGAGACTTGGATCAGAGTCTTGATATTTCAATAGCAAGCAAAAAAACCTAGCTAATTTTGGTGGTTATAAAAATGCATGCATATGTGTGTGTGTGTGTGTGTGTGTGTGTGTGTGTGTGTGTGTGTGTGTGTGTGTGTGTGTGTGTGTGTGTGTGTGTGTGTGTGTGTGTGTTTGTGTGTTTGTGTGTTTGTATAAAACATTGAACCTAGTCAGTGGAGACTGACGTACAGTGTAGAATGAGAAGTTTACCTTTCTCTTCACTGTAGTGTGATCTCAGAGTTTGTATATTTAAGAAGCAGGGGGTGTGAGGGGTGCCGTGAGGCTTGCCCACCCTGCAAAAATGTGAAATAAGATGTTTTTACATTTTAGATTTTTTTTTTTTGTTCGCTATTTCAAAACTTCGATCCTCTGGTCTGCAGTAATCAGAGGTTCGATGTTTTGAAATTTCGATATTTAGAAGGGGGCCCTATATATATATATATATATATATATATATATATATATATATATATATATATTTATTATATGTGTGTGTATGTATAAATATATATATATATATATATATATATATATATATATATATATATATATATATATATATACACACATACATGTATGTAGCTGGACTACTTAGCTAAAACAGAAGAGAAAACATACACTGATCTCTTTTTTGATAGTAAACAAAACTGAGATTGCAAAGATGTGACTGTGACTGCATTTTGGAGCACCATCCATAAATTTACAGGGGTTTTATGCTGCGCTGCACTCAAGTATAGAATGTTGCATTTGGAAGTAACTGACAAGGGGTATCTTGTGATTGTATGTCCATCAGATTATAACATGAAGGGATCTGAATGTATTTACTATTTTCACTTGCAGTCCAGTCTGCGCAGCTCATGGACAAATGGAACTGAATGCAGTTGTAACCTATATATCTACAATATATGCAGGTGTCATTGAAAAATTGCACTAGCAGAATATATTCAATAAGGGCCATATATAAAAATAAAAATATAGCAATACAATGAGCATATATGATTATAGTGGTAAATGACTAGGATAAATGCACTGCATGAAAGGAGAAAACTTTATGGAGTGCAAGGATTCAGCAGATAGTACTGTGATTCTATACTGTATTGTTTGGATTAAATTAAGTGCAAACTAAATCTGAGGATCATCATGTTACTGGTTAATTTTTTTTCATAAAGAAGAAATTGGTTCCTTGTGAAACCAGATTAAAATAAAGCAGGTGATACTTATTTTATTAATTTTTGGACAGGTAAGCTCACTAAACACAGCTGGCTTTTTCAAGGGTATCCTAAAGGTATTATCTGGTTAAGTGACTTGCTCAGAGCTGGACATTGTAGACCTTCTTCCACCACAACTCAGACACCAAGGCTAAGAATAAATGCAATACATTTATGGGTAACTCACACTGACCATATCAGGCAATCTGTTTTTAGGAGATGAAAGGAAACCAGGATACCTGGAGAAAAGCCACATAAACTTGGGCAGAACCTGTAGACACTACACAGGCAGTAACCAGATGTAAGGATCAATCCCAGGAGCTGTGAGGCATTAGTCTTTAACACTGAAGCACCATAGTTCTCACTCAGTGTAAATGGTGACTGTGAGAATCAAACCTTGACCCTCTGTTATAGACTGTTTATGACTGGCTGCTACCTCATTAAACAACTAACTACTATGTCCATGACTAATGGCCTAATGCCCTTCTTTTTCTGTTACCATTGTTTTTAAATGCATTGCTAATGGATATTATGTTGTTTTATAAACAATAGTCACACTCTAACAGTAAAGCTTAACTTGAATGACTCCATTACATAGAAGTAAACATTTTTACAATTTGTTTTCTACAAATATACTACTTTAAGCTGAATTCTTGCATGCAAATTGAATTACGTGGACAAGCAAACATCTTTAGGAATGTTGGTAGGTTTCAGGCTGAAATAATCAACCACGCGTGATGTTTACATATTCTCACACACCTCAAGTAGTTATGACATCATTTTCATACTGCATTCATCACCTACCAGTTACTTCAGTCCAATTTTTCTTCCTAGAGGAATCCACTGTTTATCCTTGCTAATCCTGATTGAGTACTGTGTAATTACTAACATTTGTTTGTGTGAGTGACGGCACACAGCAGGGAGTGCAGTCATGGGTTGTTATGGTCACTCATAAATGAAGAAGGCCTGACACAGACATATGCATTGCATACTTTTGTGTTATTACATATCATAAAATGGCTACCAACATAACAATTACCAAGTCAAATGTGTAAGAAAGCTGTGAGCATGCAATGTTTATGAAATAATACATGGTAATTTGGTGTGTTAAACAGTTCTTTTTTTATCAGTTAGTAACTGGTCTACCCACTTTTCATGCCCAGAAAACCCAGTCCCTGTTTAGGCCTCAACTTTAAATTCCCTTTCATACCAATGAAGTTCTTTCTGTGTGTTTTTTCAGTGTGCTATGCCGCCTACACTGAGAAGTCATTTCATACATTATTCTTTTCTGTGAAAACAAAAAGTTCTTTGTAACCTCCCCCCCAGAGTTTTCCATTACTCTTTAGCTTTATTTCATGACGTCATTTCATTACATTATTCCGTTTAATATTCGATCACCAGTCCAAAATTATTGCATATGCTTATGATGAGATGGGGAATTTTGTGGCTTTAATTATAGGATTTCATTTTCTGCCATTAATTCAAATGACACTCCTAGAAGATCACAGCATTAAGCCAGTGGATGTGGAGTGCATATAGCAGTTGTCCTCTCTCAGTGAATAGTCTTAAAACTGTTTATGAGCATATTAATAACAACTAAAATTTGAAGCTACTTTTGTGACTGTAGACCTTATTAGGGGTGTAACTCCCACAATTTGTTGTCATATGTTTTTTGTTTTATCTTTTGTTTGTGGTGCGTTGTACTAAAATACTTAAATAAAACCTGGAAGTTGAAGCCCGTTGTTGGTTGTGGCTGCAGAGTTATCAGCGCTATTGCAGAATGACCAAACAATTCTGGAAAATGAACAGCCCTGCATTTGGCCCACTGTGTTTGCTCCTGCTTCTGGAAGAAATACTTGCAGCTCTAATAAAGGAGATGTTGCTCCCTGGACCCTGAGGGAAAGTGGGAGGGAGGGAGAGATGTACAGATGTAGGCCTGAGTGCATTTGTTCCAGTTGTATATATCATTGTCAAGAGATGATGCACTATTAAACAGAAACCGAATGTAGAAAAAAATTACAAACTTGTACAAAGTAAAGCCTGTTAATGCCTCTAAGTGTTGTACCAGTACCATTTTGCTAATGGTAACCGCTGTAGTTCTTACAGAAACCAACAGTGACGGCACACTGCCTGTGCTGTGACTAGCAGCAGCATCAGTGTACTATGTGTGTGTGAGGAGGTCAGGAAGCTGACCTTTAAAATATTTCCCTCTCCAGAATGAGATAAGATCGATGATTGAAACCTTTGTTTTATACTACCTCACACCCCTCTGTTTTTCTGTTATGATATCCATGCGGTCTCAAATATTTGAAAATATCATAGTAGAATAATGTACACAGTATACTTATCTAAAGTTTTAACCAGAACAAAAAATACTTTACTGGCAAAAATTAAAGGGGAAATAACTCTCTGGCCTTTGTGTAATTTAGGCAGACTGAGAGCGGGGAGGGGAGAAATGCCTGTGTGGTGAACACTGCTTATTATTATAATCATGCCTGTAATGGGATACAGGCCCAGCTAAGACTTAATCAGAATAAGCAGAAATCCTTCCTGAAGTCAAATACAGTTAAAAGGAAGGTTGTTATTCCTGCAAGGAGCAATCTATATGTTGTATATCCACATTTTCTTTGATGTGATATTGCAGTATAGCAAGCAAATATGCTGCTAAACCATGCAATTTCAGCTGCTTGGGAACCTGCTAATTAATACACAGTATATACATATTGATAAAATGTGAGGAACATGCTATAAAAATACATAAGCAGTGGTAACTTTAGCCTGGAAAATGCAATGGCCAGATCTAGAGCCTGAGAACAACAAACAGTAGGGCAGTAGATCAGAGTGGAACATTTGATATTGCTTGCAAGCTTCCGCTGCAGAAGATCCCGTGTGACTTTTGGAGTGCTAACTTATCATCTCTTAATAAACTATATGTTCAAATGCAATTTTTTCCTATGTTACAAATAGTAGTAAAACATTTTAGCACATGCTTATGTTTTGGCCTATCCCAAAGTGTTATCTTTAGCTTGATGCTGCTTAAAAAGGTTGACCAACACATAGTCCAGTAGCTTTTTCATTCTTTTGTCTTAGAGGAACTGTGAGCCCCTTCATACCCAAAGGCAGGTGATGGGCACCACTTTGTCATGTTCCTTTTCTAGTCCACGCAAAACTGGGCAAACTAAGCGCAGGATCGTGAAAGCAAATGGAAGTGGCTTTTAAATGTCATATTATTGTCAGCTTGTGAGACTTCGGCTGCTGCATTTGTTGTCTGGGCCGTACAAGCCTGTTATTACTAGAATGAATATATAGATCAGTCTTAGGCACACAGGCAGGCGGTTCCTTGAGGAAGTAAGTGCATCAGCAAGTGTCATCATGTGACCTCTCCTTCCTGATGGACTGCTGGAGATGTTTACATGAGTATCAGGTGACTTGGCATAAATGTCCTGCACTTTTGCAGGCAATGCAGGAAATGAATGTAGAAAAGTGGAAGTTCAAAATGTTAAGTGAAAGGTGGATATTAAATTCCCATTTGCATTCATTTGCTCATGGTCACAATGAAAAGGCACAGTAAAGTCAGGTGATAAGTACCCGAAGAGGACCATTAAAAATGAGGTCCACTAAAACATTCACAGGCTTTTGTACTATTACCAGTAAGAAAATAAAATCTGAGTTTCCTGGTTGGGGAGTGGGAGGCAGCCCCCCATAGAAAATATCCTACAGTGCAACAGATATCCAACATGTCTAGGCACTACACAAAAATAATTAACTTTCAAAACTTTAATGGCAAGGAAGTGATAGGAAAACTCATGATGCCAAAGTATCTCAGTCTTCTAGGGACTACATATGTGAAAAATGTCAACACTTTTAGTACTTAACTATTCAAAATAATTACAGCCTAGAACCATTTATTTACAGAATTATTGCATTAAGTATTTAAAGACATGCTAAAATCTGCAGATTCAGTTATTTCATAGGTTCATAGGAGATTATTAGGCTAACTGCTTTAACAGCCCTTACAAGCCTAGCCAGTATAACCAAATTTTACCCAATATGTGGCCCCTAGGGAAAAAAGATGGCATAGGTTGATGCATATGGCTTGAGTATTTTACAGATTACTCCTGTCCATAAGGGACATAGGTGCTGCCCATGTGTGAATTTGTGATTCCACATCCATTTTTCCAAATTGCATTTGAAGAGGGGTAAGGATGGGCTCTGTTTAGATCCCTAGATTGGGTGACCGTCGTGCTGTTTGTCTTGCAAATGTGTAGCAGCTCCATCATGGCTGGATTTGTGAGTGCCTTGTAGGTCACACATGGGTCACCCCTTAATAGTCGGTAGGAGACAGAGTAAAGGGATAGGGCTTTTAGTCTAGCTGCATATGACATGTTATTAACACCCTGTATTTTCTTTGTGAGAAACCTCTGAGGACTCTCCAGCTGTTGTAAGTGCCTAGTCAAGTACATGCCAAGTGGCGCATCAATCTCAATTATTGGTCTAATGAGGGCTAAGTACAGTGGGACTATAACTTCTTTGGATCTGGATGCATACCTTTACTTATCTGTTGTGCCACATAGAACAACTTTGTCGCTACTGCGGACACATGATGGTCAAAGTTATTTATTTATTTATTTATTTATTGCAGTTGGTTTACCAGGATAGTCCATTGGGCCAGATGAACCCGTTTTCAATGGAGTCCTGGGGAGAAAAGCTCCAAAATACATTCAAAGTTACATAATAGGTACAACATATAGTAAAAAGAAGACAATATCAAATAGTATAGCAGGTATACAGTTAAATACATTGTACAGAAAAACATATTAACTATTCAGCACAGCAAAAATTTCCATTTATACAGAAAAGTTAGGAAAACATAGTTAGTAAAAGGAAGAGGAGATACAAAGACATAATATAGTGGGGGAGGAAGAAACATAAGGACTTGTTTAATAAATTCTATAGAATTTTCAGGTTATATTAAAGATGTGAGCAGAGCAAGGAGGGGCGTGAGAAGGAGTAGAGTAGGTTATGTAGGTTCATGCCACTGTCTGTCTGTGTACCTAGATCTTTCACCTCTGAGTGTACTCTTAGGAGTGTGCTATTAAGGTTATAATTTCCAGGCATCTTTGTCTTTCCAGAGGGTATGATAATGCATTTTTTCACATTTAGTTTTAGGCCATGTGTCTAGCACCAGTCATCTGTCTGATTTAGACCCTCTTGAAAGATATCTATATCACTGAAGGATTCAATGATTGCCACCAACTTTCAGTTGTCGGCAAACTTTGTGTCCAGAGGCCTTCCACATTAGCGTTGACTTCAGAGAAGTATATTCTGAACTGGACTGGCCCCATTACTGAGCCTTGTGCCACACCACTAGTAACTGGCTTCTTGCTGGATCGGAATTCACCCACTTTAACCACATGTGTCTTGTCCATGAACCAATTGGCTGTCCATCTGGTAACATAGGGATTTACAGTATGTTGAATTTTGTGAGTTTATTTATAATACCTGAGTGCGGGATTGTGTCGTATGCCTTGGCCAGGTCAAGATAGGCAGTATGTACTGTTTTAAAAAAGTCCATCAGATTTAGTAGGCATGACCTGCCCTTGGCAACACCAAACCGGATTGAAGGTTCCCTATGACATTATTTATCAGGTCCATGGTTATTCTTTCCATGGCCTTACATATAAGACCTGTCAGACTTATGAGTCTGTAATTACCTGGGTCAGTTGATGGTCCCCCTTTGTACAGCGAGATGACTGTTGCTGTCCTCCATTTTACTGGGACAAAGCCAGTCCGGAGGCTGTGGCTAAATAGAGATCCTAATGGGCCTGATAGGTCCAAATATTAAAATAAATATTTGAAGTTGGTTTTCATCATTCAAGCCACTTGGCTGTTGGTTTAAATTTAAGAATGATTTGCACTCTATTTAAAATAATCTTAAAGATTCTTTTGTACCAAAGAACAAATGATGAGCATAACCTCTGTTGTTATAGTGGGGCAAAGCCCCACCAAGGAACCAGACATCCCCCAGCTGGTGGGACAAAGCCCCACCATGGAACCAGACATCCCCCAGCTGGTGGGACAAAGCCCCACCATGGAACCAGACATCCTCCAGCTGGTGGGACAAAGCCCCACCATGGAACCAGACATCCCCCAGCTGGTGGGGCAAAGCCCCACCATGGAACCAGACATCCCCCAGCTGGTGGGACAAAGCCCCACCATGGAACCAGACATCCACCAACTGGTGGGACAAAGCCCAGCATGGAACCAGACATTACCCAGCTGGTGGGGCAAAGCCCACCATGGAACCAGACATCCCCCAGCTAGTGGGACAAAGCCCACCATGGAACCAGACATCCCCCAGCTGGTGGGGCAAATCCCACCATGGAACCAGACATCCCCCAGCTGGTGGGACAAAGCCCACCATGGAACTAGACATCCCTCAGCTGGTGGGACAAAGCCCCACCATGGAACCAGACATTACCCAGCTGGTGGGACAAAGCCCACCATGGAACCAGACATTACCCAGCTGGTGGGACAAAGCCCACCATGGAACCAGACATCCCCCAGCTGGTGGGACAAAGCCCCATCATGGAACCAGACAATCCCAAGCTGGTGAGACAAAGCCCCACCATGGAACCAGACATTCCCCAGCTGGTGGGACAAAGCCCCACCATGGAACCAGACATCCCCCAGCTGGTGGGACAAAGCCCCACCATGGAACCAGACATCCCCCAGCTGGTGGGACAAAGCCCCACCATGGAACCAGACATCCCCCAGCTGGTGGGACAAAGCCCCACCATGGAACCAGGCATTCCCCAGCTGGTGGGACAAAGCCCCACCATGGAACCAGACATCCCCCAGCTGGTGGGACAAAGCCCCACCATGGAACCAGACATCCCCCAGCTGATGGGACAAAGCCCCACCATGGAACCAGACAACCCCCAGCTGGTGGGACAAAGCCCCACCATGGAACCAGGCATTCCCCAGCTGGTGGGACAAAGCCCCACCATGGAACCAGACAACCCCCAGCTGGTGGGACAAAGCCCCACCATGGAACCAGACATCCCCCAGCTGATGGGACAAAGCCCCACCATGGAACCAGACAACCCCCAGCTGGTGGGACAAAGCCCCACCATGGAACCAGACATCCCCCAGCTGGTGGGACAAAGCCCCACCATGGAACCAGACATCCCCCAGCTGATGGGACAAAGCCCCACCATGGAACCAGACAACCCCCAGCTGGGGCAGCTATTGAAGTGCTACAGAGGAGGAAGAGGAGCGGAATGAAAAAGCTTAGCCTGCTTGTCTGATTTTAGGGAGAGGGACAGGACTAGGTGCTTGAGGCACATGTTGGGTGAGAGGAGGTGTATTCCACTTAAAACAACTGATGCCAACATGTCTTTTGTCTATGACCTTTGGAAAAGGTCACAACAAGAAAAAGTTAAATACAGGTCCTTATTATTGCTCCTAGTTTTCCATGCAAACATTTAGAAGTAGCAATAAAAGTAATATACTGACCCAAATGTTGGCTTGTTGCCACTACAGTGCTACATATTTTCATTTCTGAAAAGCAGAATTCTGTTTCTCTACAGCATCTTATTCTAGGGTATCATAAATTCTTCTTCAGAGTGACCCCTTGCCTTTTGTCTAATTGTTGTGTCCCTCATATTTTTATTATGTATTCAATTCAGCTGAACAGTTCCTTACAAAAAGTAATAATCAGTACTGCAAGTGGTAGCCAAGAAGTACAGCAGCTATGATATAAGCAAGCATGCAATAACACCAAATGACAACGCACGCTCTGGACACATTTTTTTATGAATACTAAATTATTTGTAGGAATGCAGATCACATTTTATGATAAAAGCATCTAATTCTGCATCTTCAGAAACATATTTAAGCTTCTGATTTAACAGTTTCATTTCAAATGCCTGCAGAAAAAGGACAGGAACTCCCTTCCTGCATAATTTTATCATTGGACCAAAAATTACCATAAAGTCGATGAGAGATAGCGATTGACAACAGAAACATAAAGCAATTTGTTAACAGCTGCTGGCTTACAAAAAGTTGGCTTTCTAAACCTTTGGGAATTATAGTGACCTATTCTGAGGAGATTGTAGGAGGCCTAAGCATTGAATGGCCATCTGTCGTTCCCAGCAGATTGCTTTGGATACTGCAGTCTGGCAAACAGAATTCAAAATTCCCAAGACGTGAAACAGTAGCAAAGCATTAATTTAGGGAAACCTATGAGTTAATAAAATACATTTGTACAAAATTTACAAACATGACACCAGCTACAAACTGTGATGGGGGATTGTTAAGATTTGAAAACTAAAGGCTTAAGGGACCAAAGCTCCATGTATGGGAAGTTTAACTTTATAAATATTTTTCTTTCTATAACATTTGTAGTGCTGGATGTAAAATTGCAAAATTTGCATAAATATGCTTCAGAAACTAATACTATATTCCTCATTTAAAATGGTGAACAACATTTCTCAAATATTAAAGTCAGTCTCCATGGGGAGGCCTGTGTTTGTTTCAGGGGATGCCTTGGCAAATATGAAAATGCTGTTTGATATAGTTTTTTATGTAGAATCAAATAAACTGTATAGTCACTGAAAATGTAATTTTCTTGTAACTTGCTAGTAAAAAAATGTCTAAATCAAATCTTGGTTATTTCTAGTGTGTGCGTACATGTGTGTGCCTGTGTGTATTTGAGGAGATGTGGGGGTCTGCCTGTGTACAGTGCAGCATATGTTTTTTATAAGAAGAGACTTACAATACTTTTTTGATGTCTAAGGATGGCTCAAGCACTATTCTGTTTTAATGGAGTCTCACTGTGACAGAGTCCAGGAACCTGTGCGCTAAAGCCTTGAAAGAGGGCTTCATTAAAGAAGCATTCTCCTGGGGAAAACCCAGCCCATTTGGATATGAACATCTCAGCTGTAACAAGTCTGATGAGTATGTTGGCACTACCATCCTAGGGTAAGCTAGGAGACTTGAAAAGTTCTTTTACCACAGCTTCATGTACAGCCTGTTCGCAGAACAGCTGATGTTTCTGTAGATGAAAGGTGTCCCCACTTTTTCAATGGAGAAATAACTACTTATGCAGTGTGACCTGAAATGTGTGCTGCTTCCATCTGACATTGCAGCCACAGAAATCTTAAGATTTGTTAGTTTGCAGAATCATAAACCAGTAACAAGAAAATAGTACATGCATTGTGGTTGAAGAAGATGGATATCTTTCTGTAGGAGGCATTGACCCTACAGTGACTGGTTCTGATGGGATTGGTCACTGAGGAGGTAATCCGCAACCACATCAACAGTTTGTGACAGTGGCTGGAGAAACGTCTGCAGTGACAGGTCACAAAGGATGCAAAGTATATTCAGGAAAGAAATGCATCAACATTATCTGGTAAATCACTGCACTTAAGCACCATAAACCATAAAGCTCTTGATGCTGGCTGGTATAATGAGTGATACATTGTTTTATTACAGAAATATGCAAGTCAGATAAAAATAAAAGTACAAATGACGGTTTATCTCAGCTTATACTTATTTTTACCAATTTTGCAATCATTTCCTACATATTGCTAGTATTAGTGATTGCTGATTAGTGAAAATCTATGTGTTATAGAACCTAAATCACATCCCATACAATGTTTTTTATATAATGCTGGCTTAAAGAATTTTAAAGAGACCTAATTACTTCATTACTGAGAACTAATTTCTCAAGTAAAATGTGAATTTCAATAGATGTCCTGCATTTAATTGCCTTATCTCACACAGCATGCATTTCATGAGAGCAATAAATAAAAAAAAAATTGTTCTACATTTCACTTAGTACATGTTTAAAGTCTGGTCTTTTTAAACTAAAAAGTTGGTGGAGAAGAAAAATGGACTTACACAGGAGGAGGATGGGGTCACAAGTGGGAAAGTTGAATTAAGGAGAGTGGGTGACATGAATGGAAGAAATGGGGAATTTGGCTGGGAATGAACAGGAGAAGTCCATTAAGGAGTGAATGGTTGTGTATCACTGGAAGGAGAGATCCTATATAAGACAGAGGAATGTGAAAGTACTGAGGGAAAAAGGGGTCACAGGGTGTTTTTATTCCTTTGGGGGTTCACAGTTTTGATATACACAAAGCATTTGGCTCTGTGGAATGTAAATAAAAGGTAGTGCTTTTGAAAACTTCAAGGATAAGACAAAAGAATGCATAGCAAGTTAAGATTTTTATCTAAGTCTGGAGTTTTAGGGGAATTTTGCTAGGAAAAAAAAGCAGATCCATCTGGATATTGATAAAGGTATGCCTTCCTGTAATTGCCACAAATGCTCAATAAAGAGTAGGGGCTTGTTGATGGACCCTTATGGACATTCTCCCAGGACTGTCATTTAGTTTTGATATTAGCTGTGAAACCATTTACTATGTCTTCGTGAAATATCCATGGCTATTGCAGGGGTGGAGCAGAGAATAGTCTTCAGTATTAAAGGCCTAGAACAGGCCAAGAAAAGTGCATTGAGAGTTTTCAGGCATTTAAGTGGACCTTAATATAATCTGTAACAGGCAGCAGTGATATACAAGCCCCATGTCCAAGAAATACTCCATTTTTGATAGTTGTCTATAAGTAGCTGGGGGGATGCCTTTAGACTTCACATTCCAGTATGATGACCAGACGGTCTAAAATTACAACCAGCCTGAAATTATTTGTACTGTTTCTGACCCATTCTTGCATACCAAGATTTCTTATTGCTTTTTTCCAGAGTCCTGTCTTTTCCTTGAGCTCCAGGTGATAAGCACGCTTACTTGTCAGGCAAAAAAGAAAAAAAATGGGGCACAGGCTGCACAGATACTGGGGACACGGTGCACAGATACTGGGGACACGGTGCACAGATACTGGGGACAGCCAGTCTCCAACCACACACATTTCCACCTGTAGTAATTACCGGAACAATGAGGATACTAGGCAGACAAATTAACAATGAAAAGTAAAGATGAAATACAAGTTGATAATTGTAATATGAATTCACCCTGGTATAGCATTTAAGTCCCTCATGGAAAGGGGCAACAATTAAATGCCTCAATATATCCTTATTATGCCTACCTCTGGGTTACTCATACATAAATATCAGCACTAAAGAACTAGCAAAGAAATGTTAGGCTAGGTCTCAAGTATGGTTACCACCTGTCCCACTTTACGAGGGACAGTCCCTCTTTAGGCAGTTGTGTCCTGACCAAAAATTGTAAAAATGGCAAATGTCCTGAGATTTTAGGACAAAATTATTTCCTATATTTTATGTAATAGTTGCATAAAACAGTTATTCTGTATCGAAAATACCTAAATGTTATAAGAAACAGAATAAGCAACTAAAATGCTACAAGAATAAGCTTTTATTTAGGCAAAAAACTTAAGTTCTATCCTTTGTACTGACTGTGGGTATGTGTCAGCCTGTAAAATCTGCTGTTTGTACCAAAAATGTCCCACTTTGGCCATTTGAAAAGGTGGCAACCCTAGGGTTCTCATAGATCAATAACCTAGTAAGTACCTATGAAGGCATGAATGAAGAATAAAACCCAAAAAACATTTCACTTACCTGATAGGATACCTTTTCTGTGGACTTTGCATATCCTTCCACTATCTGTGAGGCCTTTCACCAGAATCCCTGGAAACTGGTGATGTTCAAATAGCCTTTGTGTGTGTGTGTGTGTGTGTGTGTGTGTGTGTGTGTGTGTGTGTATCCGTGTGACTGACAGACAGAGTCGGTATGCATACAGTTAGGACTGATGTCCCAGACAGGACAGGTCTTTTCCCTGTTACTTAATAACATGTAACATGGCTTCCTACAGCACTGAACTAGATAAAACAGGTGCTGAAAAAACAGTGGAAGGATAAATGTGTGACTGCTGTACAGTATAATTGTTTAAGTTTTAGGTTGCTTTGTATTACAGGTAGTATTTCTAAATCTCTCCCATGTACTGCATTGTACTCTTAGTATTTGGAATAATCTTTAGCTGAGAGTCTCTGTGGAACCTAACCTTATCTAAAGAAATTAATTTGTTGATTAGTATAATTAATTAACTACTAAAGTATTTAACAGCATGTAAACAATTGCACCACTTTGTTCTGAGGGGTTGTCTCTGGACATTTTTATGTCTGCTCCAGCATGACCTTTGGCATGAGGTACAAATAATTCCAGATAACCAAAAAGTGTCAATGTTCATTTAGTGACTTAGGCATAATATCTGCTTCAAGGACATTGTGGGTGTTAATAGTCAAGGCTACAGTCAAGCATATATAATGAAATGATCCTGGTCTCTGTTCTGGTCAGGAAAATAATAAACTTTTCTTATCAAGAAGTGTTTGATGGCATTCATAATGACAACATTAGATGGGATATGACTTCAGAACCACTCGAATGTGTCCTTATTTGAGAATTTAGTTAATTCAGAATGGAGAAAGGTGCAGCATATTTTTGTTTCTTTTCCTCCACTGTGCTTATTATTACCACAAACACCTCTTGTTCTCTGACGTGAGGAGGCAGGCTTCAGTCAAGGTATAAATACAGAAGTTCACCTACAAACAAAGAAATTCCACCCTCTTTTGGGTTCATTTTTGTCTGTAGTTACCATTGCATGTCTATTTAATTGTCTGAGATAAAAGGTTTTAATCCAGGTCTCCATCAATGTCACAAGAAGCATATGCAATACCACCCAAAGCAGACATTGTGGGGTTCTGTTTCACTTCAGCTGCTTGCATTCAGATAGATACATTGTATCTCTTTTGTTTTTGATCATAATTGTTCATCTAGTGAGATCAACAGAGTGAGTACAAGACCTGGGTCAGGATGCGTCTCCAAAGCACTCATTAGAATTGCCATGAAACCATTGTATTTTTCAGAAGGGAAGTCCTGCATGAATAGTGCTGTACATTTTCTTGGATTATATATCTGTTTACTTCAGTGTTCGATTAAAGAGATGTCAGCAGTTCTGACACTGGTGGAGTTTGGAAGGCACACAGATAGAATTTTGGGGAGAAGTTCTGTCTCTGTACAAGTGAATGCAATCCTCTTATATTACTCACTGTAACCAACTGGCAGCAAAAGGGAGGGAACTGCATAAATGATAGGGGAATATAGTTCCAATCTACATTTTCTTTTAATTGCCTTGGAAAGGCTGAGAGTAGGGAGCTAAATTGTGAGCTGGGTTTAGGCTAACCAGTAAAGTTTATCTGAGAATATGTAAGCAGTGCCTTATCCTGACAGGCTAACAAAGGACCTTATTCGTTTTCATGTATGTATAGTTTTTCATGTATATTGTTGGTTGCTGTTATTTTGCTTGCTAAGGTCAGCAGCAGATAAGAATCTCCTTAGTGGTTTTCCTGCTTTAATCACATTTTTCTTTTTGCTTTAATATTACAAGTGCTTCAACTACCTATGGCATATAAAGAAGTAGGGCCCTGACAACGCTGCTCTCCGTAATTATACTGTGTCCTGCTGGTTTCTAGAACCTGCCTGTACAGTGCTGGTATTATTCTAATAATAATTTACCTCAGTTGTTTTAATATGAAGCCGAAAGGCACAACAACAAAAAAAAAATTACATATATTATTCATATTAATACACACACACACATACACACACACACACACACACACACATACATATATATATATATATATATATATATATATATATATATATAGGAAGTAAATACTGTGGGAAGAAATAGTCAGGGAAGTGTTGCGGCTAGGCTTGTATACACCCTAGGGCCGATAGCCCAGTACCAACCTATGAACCTATATATATGTGTGTGGTTCCCATTCAGAAGCCTGAAACATCATAAGCCTGAAAATCAAAATCCTGAAACCAAAAGCCTGAAAATTCAGAATCCTGAAAACTCAAAATCCTGAAAGCCCAAAATCCTGAAACTCAAAATCCTGAAAACACAAATAATGCTAATATGTCACTATAAAGACACTAATATCTACCAACTGACCCTGACCCTAACCCTAAGGTCCGTCACTATCGCACACTCACCTGAGCCGCGCCCTAACCCTAACTCACTTAAACCGCCTCTAACCCCAATATTTGTCACTATTGCATACATGCCTAACCTGCGCCCTAACCCTAACTCACTTAAACCGCCCCTAACCCTAACATAAAACCAACCGCACACTTACCTGACCCCAACGCATGACCTAACACCACAGGGCTAACAATAGCAAAGCCACAATGACATCAGTATGTCTATTTTGTGTTTTTAGGATTTTGGGCTTTCAGGATTTTGGGCTTTCAGGATTTTGAGTTTTCAGGATTCTGAATTTTCAGGCTTTTGGTTTCAGGATTTTGATTTTCAGGCTTATGATGTTTCAGGCTTCTGAATGGGAACCATGTGTGTGTATATATCATTTGGAAGCTTAAAAAAATCCACCTTCTCGGAAACAGCTATATTTACTCAGTGCCCAGCTTGGAATAATGCAGTTCTTTATAATGCATAATAATGCAGTACAATTCTTGCTAAATAGTGCTTACCATAATCAAACAAAAGTATGTCACTATTTTTTAACAGAATGCCTGAAGCATTTTGAGCTTGTAGTGTTTTATTCCACTATTGTTACAAAGTTCAGTGGGTATGTTAACACGTGTATTAACATACTTATCTTTGGAATTCAACAATATATGATTGAGTATCTGTAATGTGAATATTGCAGTAAACTTTGCCAAAGTGTATAGGATTGTGAAGAGCTGAAAGTTTCACTTCTGGTATTTTCTTTCTTCACAGTAGTGCAACTATTGGGTTGGTATAGATTAATTAGTGTGTTGTAGGGGTTGTACGGAGCTTGGATTTTCTGTTTTTTTTTTTTTTTTTTTTTTTTATATCTCAGTGTCCAGAAAAGAATGACTTGTAGTATTTTAACTTAACCAAATATAGGGAAACCATCAAAAACCAAGTATTACAAAAAGCCTTATACTAATTTATTTGTTAACCTTGTAAACCCAACAGGTACAAGAGTCTCTTCAAGAGTGACATGGGAGTGCTGTTTATTAAAGCGATGAAATTAACTACAGCGCGACTGGGTAGATTTGTCATGACTATTGTTTCTGTCATGCTATTACTGGAACAATGGGACATTTTTAGGAGTGTAGAATCTGAAAAAAATAAGAGCTACTTTGTTACAAAGAAAGAAGCCTGCAGATGAAGAAGAAGTAAGTCTTGTAATACTTCATTTCACAAAAGGGCAAAGTGGAGCACAGGCCATTAGTTTAAAAGTACTTCTCACCTTGTCTTGGTTTCTTGACAGCAGAGAGGTCCCTGTCGAATCAATGACAGATGTAAGGAAAAACGAGGCTGGAGTGAGGACAGATGGTTGTAAAATGATTTATGGCAGTGAGGGTCAAGTAAATAGTAAACAAAAGTTGTTGAGCAAGGCTTCCCAGTTGATTCCTTAAGGGCAGAGCACCAGTTAAGTGACAATGACATTTTTTGTTCTCTCGTGGCTCATTAGTGTTTGATCACAAAATGTGTAGCTCCACAAACTGCAGTAAGTAACAGGTCAGGAGATAAAGTACTGCAGAATCCTGAATGCTAATACTTTCAAGTGGCTCACTACAATGCAAAAAACATGGACTGCACTGGTGAGGGATACAGCTCAATGCAGCATGCAGAAAATCAACAGAGGTGGTTCTTCATATTGCCAACTAGGCACAGACTTAGCAAGTTGTTTTTTCTTTTAAAGTTTCACTTGACAAGTGTAGCAGCAATAAATATGCTATATTGCCAAGCTTTATTCAGACAAGAAAATTAATATTTGCCCTCTGCTTAAGAAAAAAATATTCGATATGTCTGAGTGGCCTGAAGAGTATGTGCATTACTGTAGCCAAGGTTAAAACATACTTCATTGCATTGATTTGTTCAGGCATTCCTGATAGGAACATTCCTCATCTTGTATAGCATTTTCAGGATGTGGACAAAACAACTGGTATACACATTTAAATTCAACAATGGTCCATCATCTCTGAGATCACTTTTTTTGTTTCACTTTTTTCGTGCATGCCGCCAGCCAAACATCAAGGCCTCCCTGCTACTAAACATCATTCTTTCTTCTTTTTGAGATGTGAAGGATGACTGATGGGAAACTGTCACCTAGGAAGTCTTTAATGGCTATTCTTTATTGGTCCTGTCTCCTTCTCCCCATGATCCTGGCTTGCACACCATTGAAGTGGGAGTTTGGTGCTGGCAATATTATTTTATTTGTATTTGTTTCCTGTGGTAGAGCACTGATCCCCATGGACTTTTTTCAGACTCAGCCTGGGAATGGTGTCTGGTTAAGTGACTTGCTCAGAGTCGCACAGTTAGGCAATAAAGGTTCTGGGAATCAAACCTTGCACCTTTGGACCATAGGAAACAGCTTGCTGTCAGATCCTTAATCCTCTAAACCAACTGTCAAGTTTAGATTCGCATGCATGTACTTAAATCTGACTGGAGTGTTAGAGCAATATCTTAGGGGTCTTTATGTACATGTGCTGGTCCTTTGTGCACACATATTGCTCCTTTGTGCACATGTGCTGGTCCTTTGTGCACACATATTGCTCCTTTGTGTACATATGCTGGTCCTTTGTGCACACATATTGCTCCTTTGTGCACATGTGCTGGTCCTTTGTGCACACATATTGCTCCTTTGTGCACATGTGCTGGTCCTTTGTGCACACATATTGCTCCTTTGTGTACATGTGCTGGTCCTTTGTGCACACATATTGCTCCTTTGTGCACATGTGCTGGTCCTTTGTGCACACATATTGCTCCTTTGTGTACATGTGCTGGTCGTTTGTGCACACATATTGCTCCTTTGTGTACATGTGCTGGTCCTTTGTGCACACATATTGCTCCTTTGTGCACATTTGCTGGCCCTATATGATGCTGTATTTTCCTTCAGCCTCAGTTTGCTATTAGTACAACACCAAACTGGACTACTTCCTTCATCCTGAGATAGGTGAGCTGGTTTTGGTAACTTAATCTTGCTTCCTCATTCTGGCCCCATTTCCTCTGAGTGGCTGTTTATGCATCCAGGTCACTAGGTGAGCCAAAGTATTTTGGGTCATAGTTAGGGCTATATCCCTATACCTCACAGAGTCATCCAGTTAAACATCAGTTCTCCTTTAATTGGGATTAGTCTGTAAAGTACTTGGTTATTGTTATGCTAGTCTTATTAAGTTCCACCCTTACTACTAATAATATTGAAGTTTAGCCGAATTAAAGATCTGATGATGTCAATTTTCATTCTTCCTCAATAAGTGGGTTCAGATCCGACCCTTGGTTCTGACTCTGCCGCTTTTTACAGCTCATGGATACTGAAAACTCTTGAGCTTCTCCCTTACCCATAATGCCCTAGTCCTCTACCATACCTCAGATCTTGTTTGCCACCTTCACATACAGATGGGGTCACTGGCTTTGGTGTTCATTTGTGAGTAAAAGTATATTTTATATTATATATATATATATATATATATATATATATATATATATATATATATATATATATTTATATATATATATATATTTATATATATATATATATATATATATATATATATATATATATATATTGCCTTTCTTGTTATATTCTAGAATATAGTCCTCTCTTACCCTTTCACATTTTAGTGTAAATTAGTATTAACATTGCTGGTATTTCCTTTTCTTCCTTTTTTTATTATATACCCTTGCGGTAGCTCTTACAATTACCATCACTGTTAACTTCTCACTTTCTTCCTTTCTTTCCCAAAAAAATAAAAATTTTCTTTCCTTCGTCTTGTTAGTGGGAGTTTTTTTTTTTCTTCAGGATTGCTGAAAAACCATCAAGGTTTAAAAAATGTAAGGCCTGTAGCCACAAAATTCTTCCATCAGACGCACATGATTCGTGCGTGTACTGTCTAGGCCCAGCCGATTTAAATGCGTCTTGTGAAATATGTAAGGCCTTTAATTCTTGGGTCCTAGTAGATTGTAAAAACAAACTTATCTTAAAAGGATTACTTTCTACAACTTTTTCTGAGTCAATATCTGGGGCACATTCCCCAAGAAAACAAAGGAAAAAAACACCAAGAAGCATCCTTCATACCCTTCTGGATCTTCTGCTTTGAACTCATCTCATAATGCAGAACCATCTGCTGAAGTATCTAAATGATTGGATCTGACTTCATCAGATCCAAATGCGAAGCCCTCAAGTCCGCCAGCTTCTGATGGCAGATCTATGTCATCAGATCTGAGATAATCAGCTCTGAAGAAGCTTCCTCGGACCTGTTATGCTTGGTCTCTGGATCCAGTACCCTCCCACCTTCTATCGCCTTTCTTAGAGAGATGTCACTATTCCAGGACCTCTTCAGTTGCTTCTTCTTCTCATTCATCCAGACGTCTGACCAAAGCAGACATGGATAGAATGAGGAGGAAATTTCTCTCCGCACAAATTCAGGTTGGAGTTCTCCCAGCTCCTACCACATCAGGCTCATGGACCTTTGCAAGTACTACTCTACCTATTTAGCTTCTTCTCTGATCTGACCTTTATTTATTTATTTTATTTTAATTACATTTGTTAATCAGGTAGTATTCGACTGGACCAGTAACCCATTTTCAACGGAGACTCTGGGAGAAAAGCTACAGACAAATTAATAATTACAAGCAAAACAATTATTAAGCACACAGTAGTTAATAAAGCACAATACAACAGTACAGTAGTTAAAAAATCAGAGTCCAGTACTACAACAATCAAAGATGCCATACAAAAACAAATAGTTCTAGGAACATTATATTGCAATTTACAGCAGTACAAATACGTTTATCAGAAACTTTACTAGCAAACAACTTGTAGTTGTTTGAGATGGAGAGTACAGAGTTAAGAAGACATTAGGAAGATGTTACCCAGGTGAAATACAAGGGCAGATCCATCTGGTGATGAGATATTCTTTTAGGCTTTTTTTGAAAGAAGATGTTAGTATTTTTTTGGATGAGCTGAGGTAGAGCATTCCAGACCTTGGCTATTTTATTGGAATAGAGGGAGTCACCATGATAGTTGTGTGACTGGGTAATTTTTAGCAGTAATTTATCAGATGATCTAAGGGACCTGCAGTTAATGTTGGGTTTTGGAGCACTTGAGTACTAGAATCCCAGAGCCGTCCAAGTGTCCAGGCTACTCAGTAGTGTACATTCTTTTCTTCTCTGAAACATCCCACCGAAGAAGTCCCTAAGAAGAGAAAGTACAAGAGGAGGCACTTGGACTCTTCTCAAGAGTCAGTCACAGAAGATACCGATTTTGATGAGGTGGAAGGGTCCCCGAGATCACCACCTGATGAGATCTCCCTTGGAGACATTCTGGAGATCCTCAAGCAAAAGGGTGGGTGGTCTACCGATAACCATTTCCAAGATGAATTGGTATTCCTGGATGCCTTTGGGGTTGGCCCATCTATCTCCTGGGTAACTCAGTCTGCCAATGAGCTCATTTATTTGATCTCTTGGTGGGTGTGAAAGGAAACTGACTCTGTTGAACCAATCAGTAACAGACTAGACAGGATACTGGCATCACTTAAAGGTAAGGAATTTTGGAGTGAAGGAGTACCAGTAGATGTCATGGTCATAGTGGCGGCCACAAAAAAAGAACTTGCAGAACACATTTCCTCTGTTCATCCCTGTAACAGGGAGTCTAAGGCATTGGACAGATTTGGAAAGCATGTTTATGCTTCAGCAACTTTTGGACTTCGGTCGCTGAATTATTTAGTACACTTCACCAGACTTCAGAGGGATTTGATTAAAGAACTCTCCAAATCCCACTCCGGAACTATTACTTCTGAGGCAGAGACCTCTATTGCCACACAGTTGGCTACCCTACATTCCATTTCAGATTTGTTCATGAGGCTTATTTCACATGCAGCCAAAAGTATCTCAAGAGGGGCGGGTTCAGGCATTTCCATTAGAAGACATGCCTGGATGCACCTGTGTGATTTCACAGAGCACTTCAAGTCCTCCTTCATCAGTACTCCCTTTGACAGAAGTTCTTTGTTTGGCCCAAGGTTAAGGACACACTATCCAGGTGTGAGCAGAATGGTAAGACCCTGTATGCAGTGAGCGTATGTTTTTCGACTCATCAATGAACCTTCTCTAGGAATCAGCAAGATGGTTGAAAACTGTGGTTCAAAAAATCTCAGGGTCCTTTCCATGAACCACGTGGAGATAGTTCCCCCAGGGGCAAAGGAGGATCTCTAATGAAAGATGCCACCCACTTGGCAGAACAGGCCTGCAGAATCAAGGATCTAGGAACACCTTCTTTGAGAGATCCTACCAGTGTTCATGAAAGGCATCCCAATTGTCCTCCTTTGGAGGCAGTCAGGTGTCATATATCCCTACACCAGAGAGCGTGGCTAGAGATTACAAAAAATACATATGTGCACAGGATTATTTTCAGATGTTATATAATACCTTTTCCCCTCCCCCTTAATAATAAACAAAATTCCCAATGTTCCACTCAGAGGAAAGAAGCAGCACAAGAAATAAAAAAAATCTACTAGAAAAAAAGGGTCATCCAAGAGCCCCCCACCCCACCCCCGACCAGAAAAATCTGGAACATACTCAGTATTGTTTTTAGTGCCAAAGAAAACAGGACTGAAGACCAATTTTGAATCTCAGCATTCTGAACCAATTAGTTCAGTACACAAAGTTCCAGATGGTCACAGTTCAGTCCATTTTGCCTTTCCCGTACCAGGACGATTGGATGTGCGAGCTAGATCTTCAGGATGGGTACTATCACATAAAAATAAACAGACAATCCAGAAAATCCCTACACTTCCAGCTGGGAGTCCATCATTAGCAGCTCTGACCTTTGGCCTCACCACAGCCCCCAGGGTGTTCACCAAATGCATGGCAGTAGTAGCAGCCCACATGAGACTGCAAGGATTCGGGGTGTTTTCTTGCTAGGACGGCTGTCTTATAACTGCTGTCACCAGGCAACTGCTGATAAAACCATGAGATAATGTACTCCAGCTGTGCTCTCACCTGGGAATTACCATCAATCACAACAAATCTCAGCTAGAACATCTCAAGTATCAGAGTTCATAGGGGCCTTGTTCAATATGATATCAGTGACAGCCTCCCTTACCAAGGGTACAGATTATTCGATTTCAAGTCAAAAAGATAATCCAAAATTCTTCTGTATCTGCTCAATTGCTTCTCCATTCTCACTGCCTGTTGCAATAGTTCACATTCCCTCAGCAAGATACCATATGAGAATTCTTCAATGGATCCTGGCAACTTAGTGGTCAATACTGCATCAGTCTTTGTCCATCCAGATTAGAATCACTCAGGCATGCAAAAATTACCTCTAATGGTAGATTCACTCAGATTAGATTTTTCAAGGCTGTCCGTTCATCTATCCTCAGCCCAAGGTGATAGAGACCATGGGAGCCTCTCAAATTGGGTTGGGGGGGCATTTCTTGAGAAACACAGTCCAGGGCACCTGGACCCCTGAAGAGGCCAAAACACATAACAACATCTTGGAAATGAGAACTGTCCTTCTAGCATTGCAGGCTTTTCAAGGCCCTCTTTCTTCCAGGACTATTGTGACTCAGAAAGACAATATGTCAGTGGTCTGGTATGTTAACAAACAAGGAGGAACACGATCTTGCCCCTGTGTTGAGAAGTTTTGAAAGTGTGGCAGTGGGCAATGTCATCCAATTGACTTCTGATAGCAATGCACATTAATTGGAAATCTAACGTGATAGCAGACAAGTTCAGCAGGTTCATTTTATTGCCTCATAGGTGGTCTCTCAACATGAGATTTGCGGAAAAGATATTCCACCAATGGGACCAGCCTTGCTGCGATATCTTTGCATTTCTCTTCAACAGCAAGTACAGCAGGTTCTTTGCCCTGATCCCCCAACCGGGGGAATCACCGAGAGATGCACTGCTTCATGACTGGCCTGCTGGTCTCCTCTATGCTTAGACTCCAACCCCACTAATCACCAAGTTTCTCCAAGAAGTATCTCGATTCTAGATCCAATTCCAGACCCCCTGCCTCACCCAACAGACATGATTAAACCAGACATTTTAGGCCTAAAGTTGACTGTATGGTTTCTCCACTTCCATTTTTCCTCAACAAGTGGGTTCAGCTTGTGGATACTGAAAACTCTCGAGTTCCATGGTGGGCAAACTAGATGAGGCCAAAGAATGGGAAAACAAATCTGGCAAGGCCAATAAGGGGCAATGAGGATGACCTTGCTCTTCAATCGAAATACTTCTTGGAGAAACATGGGAATTAGTGGATTTGGAGGGTAAGAATAGAGGAGATCTGGGGGCCAGTCATTATGGTCAGTACATAACTTATTTTTAACAAACATTAAGCTCTGGTCAGCCATAATTAAAGCAGATGTCCAAAAGATCCAAAGATTATCACTGTTAATTTTATAATTTTTTTATCCCTGTTTTTATAAACTTGATGGGCAGGAGTCATGCTTTGCAGATCCAGTTGCAAGCTTTCATGTTCAAAAACTGAACTGGGGAGATGAAGGGTTAGCCTTCCCTGACCCAAGTACATACTGTACAGTTGTTGAGTTTAGGACACCAAATTAAATCCTGCCAATTCATCGATTCAGAAACTGCTAAATTGTGCCTTTTCTTTAGTTTGGAATGCCTGCATAAGTTATTTGACAGACCAGAATTTTGATACGATTCTGAAACTGTCCAGTTACAAAAGTACCACATGACAGTTTAGAAAAAGTTAATTCTCTAGATTGACTCCTGAATTTTTTCTACTTATTTGTCACCCTAGGGGATTTGTAATCCTAAAGAATGACTGGAGTCTTCAGCCATGGACAAAGGAGGCTATAATATGATGGCACCACTTAGTGCTATCCGAACATTTCAGTACCTTTGACTGTAATCAGCACCACCTGGCTTCCAGGTATTTAGCTACTTCCAAATGGCAGTTGTTTTGTCTCAAGGATGCCAGCACCTGATTAACTGAAATGATCATAATATTAATCCTGTGGTGCTCTGTCATAACAAGGCCTTTTCCAGCTAATTTGTTTTAGCAAGACACATATATATAAAGCATAGAAAGTTATGCAGACTAATACATCAGACCTACAGTGGATATACAATGTTTACACACCTCTGTTAAAATGCCAGGATTTGTGATATAAAAAATGAGACCACAATAAATCATTTCAACACTTTTACCACCTTTAATGTGACCTATGACCTGTACAATTCAATTGAAAGCAAGCAAATCTGTTAGGGGAAAAATATATAAAAATAAAAAACATATAATACACTGGTTGCATAAGTGTGCACACCCTTAAACTAATACTTTGCTGTGTGTAAACACCCTAAAACCAATACTTTGTTGAAGCACATTTTGATTTAATTACAACATTCAGTCTTCTTGGGTACACACCTGCCATCAATTAAAGATGATTAACCCCAAATAAAGTTCAGCTGTTCTAGTAAGATTTTCCTGCCATTTACTCAGTTGCCTGCTGCAGCAAAAGCCATGGTTCGCAGACAGCATACAAAGTATCAAAGGGATCTCATTTTTGAAATGTATCAGTCAGGAGAAGGGTACAGAAAAATTTCCACAGCATTGGCTATACCATGGAACACAGTGAAGACAGTAATCAAAAAGTGGAGAAGATATGGGACAACAGTGACATTGCAAAGAACTGGACATCCCTCCAAAATTGATGAAAAGACAAGAAAACTGGTCAGGGAGGCTGCCAAGAGACCTACAGCAACTCTGAAGGAGCTGCAGGAATTTCTGGCAAGTACTTGTTGTGTACTACATGTGACAAGAAAACCATCTCTCTCAACTTTCTGATTTAAAAGCCCACATTTTTACTTGTTTCTCCCCTTTCCTGTAACTAGTTTAGTCCAGATACAGATTCTTAGCTTTAGCAGTTGAATTTGCTTATTTGTGATTAAACTTTTTGGCCACAATTACAAAATGTACGTTTGGCAAAAACAACACTTTGCATCACCAAAAGAACACCATCCCCACGGTGAAGCATGGTGGTGGTAGTATCATGCTTTCTGGTTGCTTTTCTTAAGCTAGAACTGGGGCTTTTGAGAAGGTAGAGGAATTATGAACAGTTCCAAATACCAGTCACTTTTGGCCCAAAACTTTCATGCGTCTGCTAGAAAGCTGAAGATGAAGAGGAATTTCACCTTTCAACATGACAATTACCCGAAGCATACATCCAAATCAACAAAACAATGGCTTCACCAGAAGAAAAGTAAAGTTTTTGGATGGCCCAGCCAGAGCCCAGACCTAAATCCAATAGAAAATCTGCGGGGTGACCTGAAGAGGGCTGTGCACAAGAGATGCCCTCGCAATCTGAAAGATTTTGAGTGCTTTTGCAAGGAAGAGTGGGCAAATATTGCCGAGTCAAGATGTCCCATGCTGATAGACTCCTCCCCAAGAAGACTGAATGCTGTAATTTAATCAAAAGGTGCTTCAGCAAAATATTAGTTTAAGGGTGTGCACACAACAAAGTATTAGTTTAAGGGTGTGCAAACTTATACAACCAGCATATTGTACATTTTTTATTCTTTATATTTTTTCCCCTAACAGATTTGTTTGTTTTTCAATTGAATTGTACAGGTTATAGGTCACATTAAAAGTGGGAAAACTTTTGAAATGATTTATTGTGGTCTCATTTTTTTTATATCACGAAACTCTGGCATTTTAACACGGGTGTGTAAACTTTTTATATCCACTGTATGTACCTTTACTTAGGTTGACTCCCAAACTACAATTTTAGATTATTGTTTCTTTTCAAAACTACAAAGACTCTGGAGTGAAGGTATTTTGGATAAAAATGTCTCCTCCAATTTGTTTGTGCACTTATCAAATTCGCCAATATGATTTCAGGGATCCTTTTGTACTATTGGCATTGGCTAAAATAGCATGGCTACTTGGGAACATGTTTTCTGAACTACCAATCTGGGGAGTGGCTGAGCCATGTGTGAAATTCCAGTTATTCGCCTTTATCATATTTGCAGGGAAAAATATGTATTTATTTACTATTGTTGACTGGGATAGTCCCACCAGGATAGTGTTCTCTTTTTAGGGGAGACCCAAGGTGGTATTTATACTACTAGTATGGGAAATTTGGCCTGGGCATCAGGGAACATCCTCTTACTCTTTTCAATAGATGCTGTCCACATTTAGGGCAATAGTTTATCCTGGATTTGAGCAAGAACAGAGACAGATTTTAGCTAGGAGGTCTTTCAGAGTGGTTTTGAAAGATGAGAGGGATGGTATACACGTGATGGATACAGGGAAGGAGTTCCATACATTAGCAACCTTGTATGAGTACAGACAATGCCCAACAGATTTGATAGGTGTGTAGACAGGAGTTTTTGGTCACTGGATTGCAATGACCGGGAACATAATTGTATGTAATGTTTTTTATTGATGGACAGGCAGATGGATGCTGAATAATTTTATAGGTTATAAGAAGTTGTGTATATGTTAGTTGTTGTGGCACTTCTAACCAATTTAGGCTTTTCAGTGCTATACAGTGATGGTTCTGAGAAGGGTATGTGATGCAAATTTAGCAACTTTGTTATAGCATTGTGCAAGTTTTAATTTTTGTGAAGCCTGGAGGTTAGTAAGGACAGGAGCACCATAAAGAACAGTGGGGAGGAGCTAAGTAGTGGTACGTGTAGCTTTAGTTTCATCAGTGAGAATATAGCTCTCAACCTTTCATCTCCAAAATGAGGAACACTAGTCCTCATAATGTGGAACAAATGGGCAAAACGTGGAACACATACTAATGGCTTACTAACAACTTCAACTAGGAAGGTCATAGGATGGTTAAAATATGCTAGTTTTACTTATAAAGAAGATCTTTTAATGAATTAATGTTTCATTTCTATTTACAATAAATTTCACTTAAAAAAATTCCTAACACTGAATGTGTGACAGTCTTTCAGTGTGGAACATTGAGGAACTTCGAGGAACGTGAACTTTTTAAGACCCTAAATGAGGTACGTTCCTCGTAATGAGGTACACTTGAGAGGTATGAGTGAGAAAGTTTTTGGCTCTGTAAAGCATCCCTAGTTTTTGATGAGTTTTTCTAATGCAATTTTGTATATGCAGGTTGAATGTAAGATTATCATCCACTATTGCCCTTAATAGTTTGCTATGAGAAGTGACTTTAATGGTTGTATTATCAAGAGGGAGGACTTTAAATTTAGTTTTTTCATGAGAGAGGGATCTTGCAGATGTACGGATGCATTTTTATTTTTCACAGAAGGGGTGGTAGATGATTGGAATAGCCTTCCTGAAGAAGTAATAGAGTGAACAGCAGTAAGAAATTCAGGAATGCATGAGAGTTGCAAGGTAAGCTATCATCTTCACAACAAGAAAAAGTAGTCCATTGTTGGCTTACAAAGAAATGTAGCTTATGCAGGGGGAGGTAAGGAAAGGGGAAGATGGTGGCCATTTCGTTCTATATTTGCTCTCAGCACTTTGCTTTTTTGTATTTCAATCAAGTATTTACACTGCCTACAGAATCCTTACATATGTTCTTGTACACTCAGATACGCTTGCACTCTTTTTGTAATGGAAACAGAAGTTGGGAGGGGCTACCAAGAATAAGGTAGCACAGAGAGACAGATTTAAAGTCTGACAAATTTTTAATAATTTTAAATTACTGTTGTGAGGCTTCAGAAGAACAAAAGTACCTTTTCTAAATTCCCTTAATATTGTGCTAACAAATTTCTTTCCTGCAGAGGTAAAATAAATAAATTGTTACGCAACACTCCTGTGTATAATAAAACATGTTTTCCATGCTTTGCAGATATTTTCTGTCCTGCAGTAGAAACAGTGAATTCCATTTCTGACTACTGCCCCTTGCAGCTTCTCCCCAGTACATCCCGCTTCCACTTCAGGAAAATCCAAGTAAATTACAGCAGCTGAGAGTGTGATTTACACAGAATATGCCTCATCCCACAATTTCTTTTAAATTGAGACTTCTGTTGGATAAGGCATCTAGTAAATCATTCCCAGTGACAATCAATGATCCCTGCTTACTTTCTGTTGTCCATCAACATTTGCATCATGGTCACCAGTAAAGTGACCATCAGTTAAGTTAATTGCTATGATGCATCCTGAAATGGAGGATAACTGCTGCTAGTCAGTAAGAAAAGGACAGTAGAATGTTGTGCCCTTAGTGGAAAACTTTTAGCCAGGGTTAACTTCAAACTTTGTTTCTGGGTGTGGTCGATCCTAGGCCAGTGGGTTTTACAGTATTGTTTTTCAGCTATAGATTGCCCTATGTGATTGGTTCTGAGTCTGCTGCTCTCACTCCTTCTTTTTCCACTTTTGAACATATGCATATGCTAACCCACCCCCACTCTTATTGAATCCAGCTGTTGAATCCTAACTTTTACAAAGAGCTCTGTGGCTCAGTTTTGACATTCCAAGCCTGGCATTTTCTCAGTCATGAGTTCTGCTGTTGTGTGTTTGAATGAGAACAGTGATTACAGCATCCGATGTAAAATAGTCAGTGTAACGACCACTGTGCACAAATATCTCCAGGCAGTGTGCACATTAGGAGCTTTTCTTATTCAGTCACATGAGACAACTTACTGAGCACAGAGCCTGCATGTCAGATTCTTCCTCTGGAAATGAGAAATACGCACACAGTTTTGGCTTCTGATACCCATGAATGGATTATATATTTTTGAAGACGTGAGGTGGTAGTGAGATTACCACAAATTTTAAGGAAAGAGTCCGATTGCACTTGGATGTACTAACACCTGTAAGTTGTTATTGTTTTTTATTGTTTTTCTCAGGAGACCTAGTCAGCAGGAGTGAACAGCACTTTATGGGAGTGGATTCTGTTCTGGGGTACCCTTGGGTGAGCAGGGATAAACTGTAGCACCCCCGTGTGTAACATGCTTTAGAAGTACCACAGTGGTTATACACCATTGATGTAGCTCTATACCTTGCTTGCTTTTTGCAGTCTGCACATCCTGTCCTGTTAGCGCGATCCGTTCGCTCGCCCTAACAATCTACCTTGGATGATTGCCTTAATGTCTATCCTTCCAGGAGATCCAAGTGTGAGCAGGTGAGCTCATCCACAGGTGATGATTTTTTTTTATTTAACTCACGTTCACAGGTACAACTACTGTTCTGGCTCCCCTGTACCGGGTACAGAGTAAACTCTTAAGCAGAGGTTTGATTTTTCTAAATGATTTTTATTTATTTATTTTATTTCAATCGCAATATTAAACTCTCCAGTCATTGCTTAACTTGGGAAATTACTACTGTGAATTGTTTTCTAAGTAAGAACTGCAAGGATTGCATTTGTTTTTACGGATTTCCCATTTATTTGTATTGGTGTCACTCTGGAGTTAGTATATATAACTTTGGAGGGTACAAAGGCTTGCCCCGAGTTACCTCCTTTCTTGAGAACTAAATGCTTTATTTCTCTTGTTAGTGAAGAAAGCACAATATTTTTTTTGTTGTTAAACAGGAATATGTTAAGAAAATGTTAAGAAATGTTCTTGAATTTCTTAAAAAAAACAACAATGCTTTCTAGCAGTGTTCCCAGGCTTGCTGGTGTTCATTTAGACTGGAAAATTTCAGCATGTTGGCACAGGTTTCCAGGGCAAAAGAGACAAGTGTTTCCAGATGATGGATGTCTACTGTAAGAAAATACCCTAGTTTCTACTGCTGCCTACCTCAAATCAAATGCGACTTTGGATCTCTGCTAAAGAGTAATATTTCCCCAAGATCTGGACCTAAACCAGTGGGCTTACTTAAATAAATGGTGAAATCCTAATCACTTATATCCTTCTCACATCTCCAGGTACACCTTCTTTAAACTGCCACTCATTCAGAGGAAACACTTCCTCTGGTCAGGGATCCCAAGCTTTGGAAATGCTCCCTTCTCCCTGGTCATGTACTTGTGGTTCATTCTCCATTTGAATTCCGCTATCAGAACAACCAAGTTTCCATTCCTGTGCATGAGACTACTTTCTCCAAGTTGTTTCTGTTCTTAATCTGCATGGCATGGCTGTCCTGATAGGTACTAAACTTGCTCATTGTATTCCCCTTAATGTCATGGTGCTGTTTATGACGGTACTTCATCACTGTTGCAGGACCTTCACTCACTTATTTTCTATCACTTTCCTGTTTTGCTCTGTATTTAATAGTTGTTAAAGAATCCGTCATGCTTCTGAATGATATACCTCTCAAATGTCCAAAACTTTGCAGAACATTTATGATTTTGCCTCATATTTTCACCCCATCTGTTCTACATTCTTTTGTTTTTCTGGTAAATCACTGAAGATTACACTTAGGCAATAATGCCGGACAGTAACGTTTCATGCTTTTTTTATTGTCCAGAAAATGCATGTTGATGCAAACCCTGTTGTTGCATTATATCTTTAGTAGATTATAGTAATATTTAAAAATTGTCCCTGATTTTGGTCCTTTGCCCCCACCCCATGTTATTTTTGGCTTTGTCCAGAACTCTTAAGCAAAGACATTGAAAGGCATTTATTAGGCTATGTTGCATACAGTATTCTTTTTTTACTTTTTGTTTCTGCTTATACCAGTCTGTTTAACAGATGAAACTCTAGTAAGAGTTTCTGCTTGCCTGTCACCTCCCTGTTTTCTGTTTGTAAATAGTATTCACTTTTTGTTATTTCTTGCTGTTCAGCGATACAGTAAAGCATAATATACAGTAGCACATTTCAAAAATGGGTTTACCTCACAATAAGAATCTTTATTAAACAATTCACATTTTCTACTTAGAAAACTTTATCAAGTCTGTGAAAAGTTTGTTTTGCCTGAAATGAAATCTCCTAGGTCGCTCCTGAAAAAAAATAGTCGAGATCTGATATGCATACCGAGATGCTAAGATAATCTGCTATTTACATATTCTTTTTAATAACTAAATAAGTGAATAGTTTCCCAAGACCCTTTACTGTCGTAACACAATCAGAATTCAAGTAATAAAAATACAAGAGCAAAATCTATTTAAAAATCATTCATTATTTAACAGAGTTAAAAAAATCATTCATCAGTTAACAGAATAATGGTGACTTTAAAAAATACCTAACAATTTAACAGATAAGTGATCTGGTCTATTTTGAACCCATTTCAGACTTATCCTTGCAAAAAATCAAGGGTAAATGCATTCCAAGATGTGAGTTATTTATTCTTTTAGTTAACTAGGCAAGTGAATTGGTCCTTAGGACTCTTCTCCCATTGCAGTACTAAAACAATAAGAAGGCAGGCAGTAAGAATTTGGGTGTAAAATCAAAGTAAGCAGTACTTAAAAATCGTTCATTAATAATAGATTCATGGTAGCCTTAAGAAATACTTAATTTAATTATGGACCCATTTCTGACACACCCTGTCAAAAAGAGTAGCAGTAAATACAGTAAGTTACTTGCATGTATTCTTACCTTGTTCTATATATAAATGTACTGTATGTTTGTGAATGTGTCTGTGCTTTTATTTTACCAGTTTGATCTGTATTTTGCTATCTCAAGCCACTGCTCCCATCGGCATGTGTCTCATCTTCTAGTAGTATTGTATTGTTGGGGAAATTTGTAATTTTTTAGCCTTGTTCTATGAACAACCTTTACCACAACCACCCAAAGGAGCCTCATCTGGAAACTGTTGCTGCCCAAAATGCTATGAAGTAATATTACAAGGTGATCTTTCAACAGCAAGCACACATAGGTCACTTAAACTGTTCCTTTGGCTGGAGTCACTAGTGACATCACCCCCTGTCACTTGGGAGCAGGAACCTGTGGTTGAAAACAACTTAGTAGCAAATCTTGCTATGTGTTCCCTGCTGTTTACTTACAGTGAAAGCTGAAGAAGTCAGTCAAAATGACAGTATTCATTGGCATTTTATTTACCACTGACAGCCTCAATTTAGATAAACATATCTAGTTCTTTAAAGTACACAACTATGCACAGATCCAAAGCCAAGTGGAATGTGACTATTAAAAATAACAATTGGGGGGGGGGGGGGTTCGGGGGGCAAAACACCTAATGTGATGTACGTGATGTGGAGATTAAAACATCCAGAGCACACAAAAACCCTCCAAATCTCTGCAAAAATTGAAAATATTACAGTATCCATTTAATTTTAAAAAGTATAAAACTACATATTTGTAATGCAGATTGCTTAAGCTTGACAAATTTGTAATACTCAAAAATTGTAGCTTTTTTCAAGTGTGCCTATTCATCGAATTATTTACTCACCTTGTGCAGGGTTTTGGGAGTCTGTTTTTTATTAATTTTTCTTTCTTTTTGTTGTTTGCCAACATGGTATCTACACGTGTAGAGAATTTTGAGGCAGACTTGTATCAGAAACATTTGAGTAGCATTCCATTATAACTGAAATTTTATCAGAAAAATAGAGTAGTTTTCCATTATAATAAATGGCAGGGTGGAGGTTGGCATAATGTTTGAAGTGTTTACCTTACAAACACAAGATGCAGGGTTTGATTCTCACATGCAGTAAATGGCTAGGCTTGAAATGGCCCAGAAGGACAATTAGCCTACTAATCTATGAACCTATTAGCATGTAGAACTGCATTCACGGTCCAAAGCATGATTTTAATACTCTGTCATACTCTTTTGTTTCACTGTGAGAACAACTCCTGTAAGATGTTCTGGCATGGAAGACCTGCTATCGCTATACAATTGACAGTATGTAAACTGGTTTTTCATCCATTTTTTATTATGTATGAAAAATTATGTGAAATTTTTGCACAGAGTCTTTCATTTCAACAGCTATAGTAACTGTGCCATCTCAAGATATTTTATGAATCTTTTACATCATGCTAGTGTAGGGGTGGGGTTCTCATGACCTGTACTCTGCCCACTGCTGTGGCTTTTTCAGTTATTGCTTGCATTCCCTAAAAACATGTAAATTTATTTATTTATTTTTAACTACCCTTTTGTTTTTGATGAGAGAGTAGGTATGATTTAAGTAGTGCCTGTTGTTGGGCAATGCAATAAATTTTGACACTGGTGCTGAAAACACACAAAATGTGTATTGTTTGACTTAAGATTCTGTAGTCTGTCTGATGGCAATGATTTCCAAAAGAAAAAAAAATTTTAAAAGGCCCAAAGTTTCCCCCCAAAGTATATGCAGGTTGAATGTAAGATTATCATCCACTATTGCCCTTAATAGTTTGCTATGAGAAGTGACTTTAATGGTTGTATTATCAAGAGGAGGACTTTAAATTTAGTTTTTCATGAGAGAGGGATCTTGCAGATGTACGGATGCATTTTATTTTTCACAGAAGGGGTGGTAGATGATTGGAATAGCCTTCCTGAAGAAGTAATAGAGTGAACAGCAGTAAGAAATTCAGGAATGCATGAGAGTTGCAAGGTAAGCTATCATCTTCACAACAAGAAAAAGTAGTCCATTGTTGGCTTACAAAGAAATGTAGCTTATGCAGGGGGAGGTAAGGAAAGGGGAAGATGGTGGCCATTTCGTTCTATATTTGCTCTCAGCACTTTGCTTTTTTGTATTTCAATCAAGTATTTACACTGCCTACAGAATCCTTACATATGTTCTTGTACACTCAGATACGCTTGCACTCTTTTTTTTGTAATGGAAACAGAAGTTGGGAGGGGCTACCAAGAATAAGGTAGCACAGAGAGACAGATTTAAAGTCTGACAAATTTTTAATAATTTTAAATTACTGTTGTGAGGCTTCAGAAGAACAAAAGTACCTTTTCTAAATTCCCTTAATATTGTGCTAACAAATTTCTTTCCTGCAGAGGTAAAATAAATAAATTGTTACGCAACACTCCTGTGTATAATAAAACATGTTTTCCATGCTTTGCAGATATTTTCTGTCCTGCAGTAGAAACAGTGAATTCCATTTCTGACTACTGCCCCTTGCAGCTTCTCCCCAGTACATCCCGCTTCCACTTCAGGAAAATCCAAGTAAATTACAGCAGCTGAGAGTGTGATTTACACAGAATATGCCTCATCCCACAATTTCTTTTTAAATTGAGACTTCTGTTGGATAAGGCATCTAGTAAATCATTCCCAGTGACAATCAATGATCCCTGCTTACTTTCTGTTGTCCATCAACATTTGCATCATGGTCACCAGTAAAGTGACCATCAGTTAAGTTAATTGCTATGATGCATCCTGAAATGGAGGATAACTGCTGCTAGTCAGTAAGAAAAGGACAGTAGAATGTTGTGCCCTTAGTGGAAAACTTTTAGCCAGGGTTAACTTCAAACTTTGTTTCTGGGTGTGGTCGATCCTAGGCCAGTGGGTTTTACAGTATTGTTTTTCAGCTATAGATTGCCCTATGTGATTGGTTCTGAGTCTGGGTTGCTCTCACTCCTTCTTTTTCCACTTTTGAACATATGCATATGCTAACCCACCCCCACTCTTATTGAATCCAGCTGTTGAATCCTAACTTTTACAAAGAGCTCTGTGGCTCAGTTTTGACATTCCAAGCCTGGCATTTTCTCAGTCATGAGTTCTGCTGTTGTGTGTTTGAATGAGAACAGTGATTACAGCATCCGATGTAAAATAGTCAGTGTAACGACCACTGTGCACAAATATCTCCAGGCAGTGTGCACATTAGGAGCTTTTCTTATTCAGTCACATGAGACAACTTACTGAGCACAGAGCCTGCATGTCAGATTCTTCCTCTGGAAATGAGAAATACGCACACAGTTTTGGCTTCTGATACCCATGAATGGATTATATATTTTTGAAGACGTGAGGTGGTAGTGAGATTACCACAAATTTTAAGGAAAGAGTCCGATTGCACTTGGATGTACTAACACCTGTAAGTTGTTATTGTTTTTTATTGTTTTTCTCAGGAGACCTAGTCAGCAGGAGTGAACAGCACTTTATGGGAGTGGATTCTGTTCTGGGGTACCCTTGGGTGAGCAGGGATAAACTGTAGCACCCCCGTGTGTAACATGCTTTAGAAGTACCACAGTGGTTATACACCATTGATGTAGCTCTATACCTTGCTTGCTTTTTGCAGTCTGCACATCCTGTCCTGTTAGCGCGATCCGTTCGCTCGCCCTAACAATCTACCTTGGATGATTGCCTTAATGTCTATCCTTCCAGGAGATCCAAGTGTGAGCAGGTGAGCTCATCCACAGGTGATGATTTTTTTTTATTTAACTCACGTTCACAGGTACAACTACTGTTCTGGCTCCCCTGTACCGGGTACAGAGTAAACTCTTAAGCAGAGGTTTGATTTTTCTAAATGATTTTTATTTATTTATTTTATTTCAATCGCAATATTAAACTCTCCAGTCATTGCTTAACTTGGGAAATTACTACTGTGAATTGTTTTCTAAGTAAGAACTGCAAGGATTGCATTTGTTTTTACGGATTTCCCATTTATTTGTATTGGTGTCACTCTGGAGTTAGTATATATAACTTTGGAGGGTACAAAGGCTTGCCCCGAGTTACCTCCTTTCTTGAGAACTAAATGCTTTATTTCTCTTGTTAGTGAAGAAAGCACAATATTTTTTTTGTTGTTAAACAGGAATATGTTAAGAAAATGTTAAGAAATGTTCTTGAATTTCTTAAAAAAAACAACAATGCTTTCTAGCAGTGTTCCCAGGCTTGCTGGTGTTCATTTAGACTGGAAAATTTCAGCATGTTGGCACAGGTTTCCAGGGCAAAAGAGACAAGTGTTTCCAGATGATGGATGTCTACTGTAAGAAAATACCCTAGTTTCTACTGCTGCCTACCTCAAATCAAATGCGACTTTGGATCTCTGCTAAAGAGTAATATTTCCCCAAGATCTGGACCTAAACCAGTGGGCTTACTTAAATAAATGGTGAAATCCTAATCACTTATATCCTTCTCACATCTCCAGGTACACCTTCTTTAAACTGCCACTCATTCAGAGGAAACACTTCCTCTGGTCAGGGATCCCAAGCTTTGGAAATGCTCCCTTCTCCCTGGTCATGTACTTGTGGTTCATTCTCCATTTGAATTCCGCTATCAGAACAACCAAGTTTCCATTCCTGTGCATGAGACTACTTTCTCCAAGTTGTTTCTGTTCTTAATCTGCATGGCATGGCTGTCCTGATAGGTACTAAACTTGCTCATTGTATTCCCCTTAATGTCATGGTGCTGTTTATGACGGTACTTCATCACTGTTGCAGGACCTTCACTCACTTATTTTCTATCACTTTCCTGTTTTGCTCTGTATTTAATAGTTGTTAAAGAATCCGTCATGCTTCTGAATGATATACCTCTCAAATGTCCAAAACTTTGCAGAACATTTATGATTTTGCCTCATATTTTCACCCCATCTGTTCTACATTCTTTTGTTTTTCTGGTAAATCACTGAAGATTACACTTAGGCAATAATGCCGGACAGTAACGTTTCATGCTTTTTTTATTGTCCAGAAAATGCATGTTGATGCAAACCCTGTTGTTGCATTATATCTTTAGTAGATTATAGTAATATTTAAAAATTGTCCCTGATTTTGGTCCTTTGCCCCCACCCCATGTTATTTTTGGCTTTGTCCAGAACTCTTAAGCAAAGACATTGAAAGGCATTTATTAGGCTATGTTGCATACAGTATTCTTTTTTTACTTTTTGTTTCTGCTTATACCAGTCTGTTTAACAGATGAAACTCTAGTAAGAGTTTCTGCTTGCCTGTCACCTCCCTGTTTTCTGTTTGTAAATAGTATTCACTTTTTGTTATTTCTTGCTGTTCAGCGATACAGTAAAGCATAATATACAGTAGCACATTTCAAAAATGGGTTTACCTCACAATAAGAATCTTTATTAAACAATTCACATTTTCTACTTAGAAAACTTTATCAAGTCTGTGAAAAGTTTGTTTTGCCTGAAATGAAATCTCCTAGGTCGCTCCTGAAAAAAAATAGTCGAGATCTGATATGCATACCGAGATGCTAAGATAATCTGCTATTTACATATTCTTTTTAATAACTAAATAAGTGAATAGTTTCCCAAGACCCTTTACTGTCGTAACACAATCAGAATTCAAGTAATAAAAATACAAGAGCAAAATCTATTTAAAATCATTCATTATTTAACAGAGTTAAAAAAATCATTCATCAGTTAACAGAATAATGGTGACTTTAAAAAATACCTAACAATTTAACAGATAAGTGATCTGGTCTATTTTGAACCCATTTCAGACTTATCCTTGCAAAAAATCAAGGGTAAATGCATTCCAAGATGTGAGTTATTTATTCTTTTAGTTAACTAGGCAAGTGAATTGGTCCTTAGGACTCTTCTCCCATTGCAGTACTAAAACAATAAGAAGGCAGGCAGTAAGAATTTGGGTGTAAAATCAAAGTAAGCAGTACTTAAAAATCGTTCATTAATAATAGATTCATGGTAGCCTTAAGAAATACTTAATTTAATTATGGACCCATTTCTGACACACCCTGTCAAAAAGAGTAGCAGTAAATACAGTAAGTTACTTGCATGTATTCTTACCTTGTTCTATATATAAATGTACTGTATGTTTGTGAATGTGTCTGTGCTTTTATTTTACCAGTTTGATCTGTATTTTGCTATCTCAAGCCACTGCTCCCATCGGCATGTGTCTCATCTTCTAGTAGTATTGTATTGTTGGGGAAATTTGTAATTTTTTAGCCTTGTTCTATGAACAACCTTTACCACAACCACCCAAAGGAGCCTCATCTGGAAACTGTTGCTGCCCAAAATGCTATGAAGTAATATTACAAGGTGATCTTTCAACAGCAAGCACACATAGGTCACTTAAACTGTTCTTTTGGCTGGAGTCACTAGTGACATCACCCCCTGTCACTTGGGAGCAGGAACTCTGTGGTTGAAAACAACTTAGTAGCAAATCTTGCTATGTGTTCCCCTGCTGTTTACTTACAGTGAAAGCTGAAGAAGTCAGTCAAAATGACAGTATTCATTGGCATTTTATTTACCACTGACAGCCTCAATTTAGATAAACATATCTAGTTCTTTAAAGTACACAACTATGCACAGATCCAAAGCCAAGTGGAATGTGACTATTAAAAATAACAATTGGGGGGGGGGGGGATTCGGGGGGCAAAACACCTAATGTGATGTACGTGATGTGGAGATTAAAACATCCAGAGCACACAAAAAAACCCTCCAAATCTCTGCAAAAAATTGAAAATATTACAGTATCCATTTAATTTTAAAAAGTATAAAACTACATATTTGTAATGCAGATTGCTTAAGCTTGACAAATTTGTAATACTCAAAAATTGTAGCTTTTTTCAAGTGTGCCTATTCATCGTAATTATTTACTCACCTTGTGCAGGGTTTTTGGGAGTCTGTTTTTTTATTAATTTTTCTTTCTTTTTGTTGTTTGCCAACATGGTATCTACACGTGTAGAGAATTTTGAGGCAGACTTGTATCAGAAACATTTGAGTAGCATTCCATTATAACTGAAATTTTATCAGAAAAAATAGAGTAGTTTTCCATTATAATAAATGGCATGTGGGTGGGAGGTTGGCATAATGTTTGAAGTGTTTACCTTACAAACACAAGATGCAGGGTTTGATTCTCACATGCAGTAAATGGCTAGGCTTGAAATGGCCCAGAAGGACAATTAGCCTAATACTAATCTATGAACCTATTAGCATGTAGAACTGCATTCACGGTCCAAAGCATGATTTTAATACTCTGTCATACTTTTTGTTTCACTGTGAGAACAACTCCTGTAAGATGTTCTGGCATGGAAGACCTGCTATCGCTATACAATTGACAGTATGTAAACTGGTTTTTCATCCATTTTTTATTATGTATGAAAAATTATGTGAAATTTTTGCACAGAGTCTTTCATTTCAACAGCTATAGTAACTGTGCCATCTCAAGATATTTTATGAATCTTTTACATCATGCTAGTGTAGGGGTGGGGTTCTCATGACCTGTACTCTGCCCACTGCTGTGGCTTTTTCAGTTATTGCTTGCATTCCCTAAAAACATGTAAATTTATTTATTTATTTTTAATTACCCTTTTGTTTTTGATGAGAGAGTAGGTATGATTTAAGTAGTGCCTGTTGTTGGGCAATGCAATAAATTTTGACACTGGTGCTGAAAACACACAAAATGTGTATTGTTTGACTTAAGATTCTGTAGTCTGTCTGATGGCAATGATTTCCCAAAAAGACATTTAAGCCATGTCTCAGACCATTACTACGTTTATAACCACAAGAGATTTCTGGCAACCAAGTGACCTTTTCTTATTTTTATGCCTTAAATACCCTCCAAACCAGTGTCTCAGTATTGCCGCCTAGCATTATTAATTATTGCAAACTACTCTCTCTGCTCAGTTTCCACTTAAGGCACCTTATACTTGCTGTACATTTGCCAAAACTGTATTCTGCATCTTATCCTTTCCTGAATATTACAAAATAGCATGGTTTATTGTAATAATTGTTCTCTATATCAGTATGTTCTAAAACTGCTTGATTTATTGTAAGTTTATTGTCATTTTTATCTGAAGCTTTTCTATCTGGGATACCCATGTAACTGGGTTTCTACCCACTTTGACTTTGCCACTCAGAAAAAGTAAATAAATGAAAAGTATTTCTGTTCGTCTTTCACCTGATACACTGTGTTCAGCAGCTATTGACTGATGTTGATTCAAAACACATACAGCGGCCTACTAATTTACAATATGACCTTATTTTATAAACTATTTCTACAGTTACACAGGTTTTATCATCTCAGTATTGTACTCTGCTCTGCTTCCTTCTTTCATATGTGCATTGTTGTGCCCTATTTCCTTTTACTTTCTTCCCACTTTAAGACCCGCTTGTGTAGAAGCCCATAACTCACTTGCTCTCTCCTTTTAACAGGACATATGATGAAACTATATTCCTGTTTAAAGACTGATGCTTTGTACTACTTGTTTCTCCTCAATCCCTTTTCAGGATTTTGTAGTTACATGCTGAAGTAGGATCTTTGCTTTACTGTTAGTTTACTCAAGTCCCATTAGAAGTTATCTTGTAGATTACACTTGAGTGATGGCAAGCCATGTGACAGTGCGACATCATCATGTCTCTGTTACATTCTCATATTACACAGCTTCCTGACATCACATCCTTTCAACACTTGTCATCTATACATTGAATATTTCCTGTGCTCTGCAGTTCTGAACCATTTCTAATTCCCCCCACACACATTGCTTTGTCTCTCTCAAATTCTGCCCAAAACTGCTCCAGAAGCTTGTAGTGTACCCCCCCCCCCCACAAAAAAAGCATATGGCCTGCTTCTAAAAATTCTCTGCAGTGCTTACATTCCAGTAATCACTAGCTGCGTTACTGTATGTATGCAAGTCTGTGTACACACTATTATGTTAGATAGTTAGTTCACAATTGCAGACCATGATATCATGCAGTAGAAGACCAGCTGCAGATATCTTAGAAAGCTCAAACATTTTATAACCTTTTCAATCTGACATGGTGTAGTTTTCTTATATTTGGAAGTCTGATAGCATAGCATGCACAGTTCAGAGGGTTAGGGACCTGCTAACAAGTTTCTTCTTGTAGTTGCATCTAAATTATTCTATCCCTGCTTCCATATTGTACGACTCTGAGCATGTCACCTACCAAATCAACATTTCCAGTATAGTTCAGTAAGCAGGCAAGTTTACCTAGTGGATCTGCCTGTTAATATGTAAACAGAAATAAAAAAAAAAAATATCTGTATATCTTCTCCCAGTAGAAGTCTCCAAGTCGAAAGACAGGTTAAGCAATACATGCAAATCTTCCTCTAAATCACAGATGGCTTGCTTTTGAAATTGGTGCCTTTTTAAGACCTGTCTCTGAGAAATAGTAGCAAAATTAAAGATGTGCTTCAAACAGAGCATTTCTCTCATCAGGAGTGCATTTAAATGGTATGTTACCTGCGGGAAAGGTGATGTAAGTAAGTGAGATTAATTTTATTCCCTTTTGCTTAATATGCTGATCAAATATGGACTGGATTCATATTGAAATTGTTTTACTCAAGAGTACTGATACAATTATTCAGAAAGACTGTAAAACTGTATTTGTGTTGCCATCTTCAAAGTGCAGTGTGAAAACCTCTTCTGTTTCTACCATTGATTAATTATTTCTGTGTCTTACTGTTGCCATGTTTGCCTTATATTACGAATGAAAATGGTCTTTTGACAAGCTCATCTCCCTTGTTAAATGTAAAATTAAAATTAAAACAGACTGCCACAGAAAGAAATCATGGAGGAGGGAATGATATACACAGACACGCACACACACACACACACACACACACATATATATATATATATATATATATATATATTGTGTGTGTGTGTGTGTGTGTGTGTGTGTGTGTGTGTATAATTTAAATAGCTTGAGTGTTGTTGTATCTTTCGGCTTTTCCCGGTTAGGGGTCGCCACAGCGCAACTCCGGTCCGCTAATGATTGGCAGCAGATTTTTACGTTCCGAGTTGCCAGCCCTGACGTACAACCTTCAACAAAGGTATGCCCATTCATGCATGTCTCCACACACAAGACGCTTTAGCTGAGAATCGAACAGGATAACGTCTTACTGTGAGGTGACAGCGCTACCGCAGCACCACCATAACTTGAGTGTACACTATGAAAATACTGACCTTTTTTGGGCCTTCATGAAGTGCCAAGCAAAATATCCTCAAGTGCTACTTTTTGGCATTGATGCCAGCGGCTACATACCCCTGGTAGTTATTATTGGTGTACAAGAAGCAAAGCTGACTCTGGTCATAACACTTTTATGACAGAATAATAAACACGGCATAGTACAATTAATGGCACAGAGAAAATTACAGACACTGACACTCTGCACCCCATCATAGCACAGTGTCAGCCTTCGAAAGTCTTGCTCCAGTGTTTCCAGAAACTGCCCCCATGCCCCAAATATTTTATTTTAGGTAAATTGCTGTTGAATAAAATACATTATTTGTGCACAACATAGTTCATACTTAATGTGTATTTACTGATGATACGTTCTCACACAAATCAGAGCTGTAACCAGAATGCTTGGTGCTCAGAGGGGCACATATGCCCATTTTGCTGCCCCAACCTCTCCTTGTCCCCAACACTAGTCCACAAATTCTATATTGTATTTTGGTACATTTTAGACCTCAGTAAAATGGTGGGTAGATAATGGAATAAAGATGTGATATAACAACTACGAAGCTTAACAATTAAACAAAACAAAAATAACACTGTAAAACAGTGTAAATTAGTTTTATGTAAAATCATAAGACTGCTGAACTTTCAGCAAAATTAAAAAACAAAATCCAACTTTTTATTTATGTTCAGTTTGCCTAAAGAAGGACTCTCGTGCCAAGAGCAGTGTTCTACTCTTTCAAATAAAACCAGATACTGAATGCACAGCATTGCCATTTTCTTCCTAAGCAGTGCATCTACTGTTCCACGTAATCATTCCTCTGCATTCAACTTTCTGGCGTTCAGCAATGTCTTTGTCCAGTACTACTCCCCTGGTATGCTAATGCAGTACAAGAGTAGTACAGGTCTACAATCAATGCCACCCAGACTGACCACTCTGTCGTACTGTCCGAACTGATCAACTGTGTCTGTTAAAGTGAAAGGACAGTTTTAAATAATCGGGCTGCCTTTTCATGGCAGGGTTAGTAAACAAATCCTCACCCTGAACACAAAGTGCCCTTGAAAGTTGACAGCTGAAAATAGCTCAGTGCTGATAAATTGACACTAATATCTGCAGCTGATGGACTATTTCAGTTCTTAATTGTTGAACATAGGAAGAAATGACAGGGTATAAGTTCACTGTGTGACCACAAGTATGACAACTCTAGATAAAAAAAAAATGAGATGGCCTTTCAGGTTACAGGTGCAGAAGTGCAGAGAAGCACTAAGTCATGTGTGCTCACTGAACTTTAAGTTATCCAATTAGTTAAGTGTAATCACAGCCATTCACTTAACAAAAGTGACAGCACAAACATAACCAATGAGTCAGGAGTAAATTCAAGCAATATGGGTGATCAATGGAAAAAGATAAATTAAAGCAAAACATGTTTCCTCCTACTTGAATGAAAATAGTAAAGGAAATAGCTGTTGGGTGTAGCCAAAATGATGAGGCCAGTTTGTGGATGGTGTATTATCTTCAGGTAATGCAAGCATGGAATGCTCAAGATATAAATGTACCGACTTTTTCACAAAAAAAGGAACAAAACCACAGAAAAGTAAAGCCAGATGCACACTTTCCTTGTAAAATAGTTTGGGGAAATTCTAAATGTTTTCAAGTTGCAGGTTCTTTGAGACTTATCATTGGTTCCCCCACAACCTGGTGTCCTGGGTAGCAGCCCCACCTGTCCCACACTTCTGACAGTTCTGACACAGATACAGTCAGCCTCATAAACTTGGTATTAACCACCCACTACAAAATAGTTATAATATCTTCTGATTAAATGAAGGAAAGGTGAGGCTTTAGTAAGCTACATTCATTTAGCACTTACGGAAGTTATATAAATAGAAGTACATTTTTTGAAAAATAATTAATCAACATTTTGAAAAAAAAAAACATCAGAATAACATCTGTGAGGATGGACACAAGGGAGCAATTCTCTGTCACCGTGTACCATAAAAAGCAAAACTGGGTCTTGGCCATTCTTCAAAATGCTAGACTTAACTTTCTGTAAAATTCTGTAACTGCTACATAGGTTCATAGGTGTTTATTAGACTAATGACCACAGGGGCCTTTTTAAGCCTAGCCATGCATCCCAAATCTCTGATGAGTTCTGATACCCTTGATAAGTGTAAGCATGGGCCTGGGAGATTAACCATTTACAGGCTACATGTTTGCATCAGAGACATAGGTGCCAAACCAGGGATGAATTTCCGGTTTCCCATCCAGTTGTCCAAGTTGTACTTGAACTGGATTAAGGAGGAACTCTGCTTCACATGGATGGGGAGCCTGTTCCATAGATGGGGTAGTCTCTGGCATGCATACCTATCTCTCCAGCAGGTCCTATTTATATCACAGGCAAGGTTTAAGTCTTTAGAATGGGTAATTCTGGTGCTGTTTGTTTTGTGGATATGCAGGAGGTCTATCAGAGTGGGGTTTGATAATGGCCTGTATGCAGGCATAGATCACCCCTCAAAAGCCTGTAGGAGACAGAATACAGGGATAGTGCCTTGAAGCAGTCTGCATAGGACATATTACATATGCCCTGTATTCTTTTAGTGAGGAACCTCTGTGGATATTCCAATTGTTGGATATGCCTGGTTAAGTACATACCAAAGGGGGCATTGTACTCAACAATAGGTCTGATGAATGCTGAATCCAGTGGAACAATGACTTTCTTGGACTTAGATGCCATACGTTTGTTTATAAGTTGCGCAACATAGAATTATTTCCTCACCACTGTAGACACGTGATGATCAAAGGCTAGATTACTATCTATGTGTGTCCCTAAGTCCCTGACTACTGGGTCAACTCTAAGAGGTGTGTTGTCAATATGATAGTTACCATGGCTGGATGACTTCCCCAAGGATACTATTATTCATTTCTTGGCATTTAATTTTAGTCCACAACTCTGACACCAGTTGTTTGTGTGTGTCAGCCCCTCCTGGAGAACATTTATGTCAGTGTGAGATTCAATGACAGCTCCTAATTTGGAATCATCTGCAAATTTAGCCAGCCAGAGACCACTGACATTGGCCTTGACTTCTGAGAAGTAAATGCCAAAAAGGAGCAGTCCAAGGACTGATCCATGAGGGACTCCACTTGTGACTGGCCTCTTTGCACAGGTGGACTCCCCAATTCTAACTTCCTGGGTCCTGTCTGTGAGCCAGTTGGCTATCCACTGGGTGACATATGGGTTTGTACCTAACCTCTTGAGTTTGTCAACAATGCCCAAGTGGGGTAGTGTGTCAAATACCTTGGCCAGGTCAAGGTAGGCAGTGTGAATGATTTTGCCCTCATCCATTGCTTTGGTGACCTTCTCAAAGAAGTCCACCAGGTTGAGTAGGCATGATCTGCCCTTTACAAAACCAAACTGGGTTGGGTCCAGTGTCTGGAGGTTTACTATATCTCTGTTGATCATCCCCATGATAATTCTTTCCATGACTTTACATACAAGACTAATGACACTTATGAGTCTGTAGTTTAGCGGGTTTGTAGATGGCCCACCTTTGTGCAGAGGGATGACTGTTGCCTTTCTGCATTCATGAGGCACGAGGCCTGTTTGGAGGCTAACGTTAAATAGTAATTCCAGAGGCCCTGATAGGTAATGTTTCATGCTATTTAGAAGGCATCCTGGGATATTGTATGGGCCCATTGATGCAGTGTTCTTGGTCTTAGAGAGAGAGAGCATTAAGGACCTGTTCCCTAGTGATAGTAGGGGAAGTTATATTTGATGATATTTCCTGAGGGAAGGTTGAGGGGGAGAGAGGAGTAAATTTGGAGCTGAATTTATCAGCCAGGAGGTTTGCTAAATCTTCTGGCTCAGTATAGGTGGCTCCATTTACAATGAGCTCTGCACACAATTGTGTATTGCCTTTGAGGTTGTGGACATAGCTAAAGAATGCTTTGTGGTTGTGGTTGGCCTGGAAGGCAAACGTACCTCAAATTTGGCTTTGGTAGACTTTATTTGTCCCCTGTGTTATTTGTTTAGTTGAATGAGACTGTTTTTATCTTGCTGGGTGCTGCACCTCCTAATTTTTGCCATGATTTTCTTCCTCCTGTTATACAGCCGATTGATTTTGTGATTCCACCAAGGTGGCTTGTTTTTCTGAGTTATTTCTGTACTTCTTCTTGGTGGGTACAGCTACCTCATACTCATTCTGTTATATGCATGGTAAACCATGATGAACAGCACCAGAATACCATGTGAAGCTTGCTTTTTAATATTTATAATAGTCCCGAGTCCCATACCTTGCCCTTGCCACCTTCATATATTCATAGCTTTCAGGTGGGAAGTTTACTACTGCAACTAAAGAAGTTGGAGAAGCTGCAGAGGGAAATGCTGTTGGATGGTCACTATTGACCTTCTCCAGACCCAGACCCAAAACACGATGTAAGGCAGAGAAAACAGATGATATTAAGTAGCACATGCAATGAAGCTGCACTGTCAGATTTATTAGTGAGTACTTCACAAATCCAATGTGTTGATGTAACAGTCTGGGGACTTTTTAGCAGGATCATTAGCTGTAGAGAGATCTTTCCCCTTGGCATTTTTCAGTCTTCAGCTTGAATAGCTTTTGAGGTATGGACCCCACCATGAGAAGCATGGTGAAAACAGAAAAGGTGAGTACCATCACACTGATAGTATAGTGCGTGTATGTTACAATCTTCCCTAGGCCTCTGACCACTGTCTGTGTCATTCCCCTGTTGTGTCCATTTCCCTAAGCATGCAGACTAACTTCCACAAGCAGCTGCTGTTTTGGCCAGATTTAGTCCATGAAGGTATCAGCCTTTTGTGCCATGGAAATGAAGCAGGCGTCTTTTGCTTATTATGCAGACTGAAGTATCTGCTATGGTTGGTACTCCTATTGGAGGGATTCCTGCAGCCTTGTGGGGGTGGGGGACGACAAACACACACACATACACACTGACTTAGGGTGTCCTCCAGTACTGCTGTTCATGTAGCACTACTGATATCATTTGTTGTCACTCAGCAACATCCTGATGCACACAACATCAGACTCCCAGTACCCCCAGATGTGTAATTCATTATTTTGAGGTTGGTACTTCTCAGTATGACCTTCATAACTATTTGATTGTCATATTCAGTGTACATCACAATTTAAATGTTCATAGATTTATAGGTACATGCAAGGTTATTAGTCTGTAGAGTGTTACATGGCCAGCCAATATCTCGAAGTCAGAATCAAACGCTGTACCTTTTATGCATTAGGTAAGCACCTTAGTCATTTACTTTCTCGCTATATTTACAGAATCCTGTAGATCATGACAATATTTTTATGCTTAGGTTCATAGATTAGATTAGTATTAGGCTAAATGCCCTTGTGGGCCATTTTTAAGCCTAGCCAAATCATGTGAGAATCAAACCCTGCACCTTGTGTTTGTAAGGTAAATACCTTAACCATTATGCCAACCTTAGTAGTTATCTTAGGTTCATAGGTAGGTAGGTACTAGGCTATCTGCCCGAGGGCATTTTTAAGCCTAGCCAGTGTGTGTCAGCTTTCGCCACCCCATTGATTAATTAACTGAGCCTCTGTCAAGCAGAGCCAATGAAGTGATCCCAGGGGTGTATTTTATAGGTTATCTAATGAATCAAATGGCTATCTAATTTGAACCTTTGCTTCGCTTTTAGATTTCTACTACTAAGAAGCATAAAGAAGATGGTTTAAGCATATACCTGTGGATTTGGTTGCCTAATTCCCTTTGCTGTACAGGTAAACACATTTTCAGCTGAGTAGGCTTCAGGACTTGCGGGTTCCATAAAAATCAGTTAAAGTTTCTGAAACTTTAATGGCCATGACGACAGGCCTGGAGATTTCCTCAAAGATTTATAAGATGTTTACCAGCTGAGGGAGGCTGACAAATTGTTGAAAGGTCCATAAAGTGTAGTCTTTGCTCAACCGAATGGATGTAAAGGTTTTGCATTTAGCTGCTAGTATACTCGTGTGAGTACCCTGTTTCTTAAGCAAATAAGCCAGAGTTTCTGTAACAAGAATAGACATTAATACAGTGAACATTCTTATTTCTTATATCTGAATAGCTAGAATGAGATAGAGAAAACACTGTTCAGACCTGAACTGACAGTGTGCTGAAGAGCAACCCACACCATTTAAAGCAATTTGTCTGAAAACCAAACCTCCTTAGAACCTCACAGAGAAGTTGGCAGTAAACTGAATCAAATGCTTCTGCAGTACTCAACTAATAGAGCAATTTATGGGGTCGTATATAATTTGGCAAGTCTGACAAAATTTAGTCAAATTCTAGTAAGTTCCAGATTCTCGGTTTTTCTTGCAAAGACTTTAGTTGCAATCTTGATTTTAAGGAAGAGCAGTGACATTGGTTTATATTCTGCAGGGGTTGGAAATATTCCCATCAGAGGTAGTTCTTATGGAAAATTTCTTGAAAGAATTTGAGTAGAAAGCCTTGTAGGAATCGAGCATGAACCTGTCTAGATATGATGTTTTACCAGATTTTTGTGTCTCAGTGGCCGATGCCCAAAACCATCACTTTTGATTGGTTTAATTCTGTAGATCAACCGATGGTGAACTGCACTATTTGGTAATCACTTGCTCAAAATCCCTGCAATCTATTTATCTGAGGTTTCTAGGTGCAGCATTGAATTCTTCTTCCCTGAACAGGTTTTACCAACAGCTGCCTGCCCCTTCTAGGGTATTAGAACAGATGTAGATCTTTGATTTGACTTTCATTGGGGAGTTCCATTTAGCAGTTGGAATATCACACATATCAAATGTTTTTTCTACTTCACTACCATCCTATGAGTGGAATCTATAATTTTTTAAATTTTTGTTAAGGATATTTATTTATGTATCTTTTATGTTTTTAACCAGGAAGGTGAACTGGCCTAAGGTTCCATTTTATTCACAACCTGAGACAACTGGCAGTTACAGGCACATATCAAAACAGTGTTGTATACAGATGAAGCAGAGGATTCACATTAAATTAAGTTGATGTGTAAGTTTTTACAGTATAGATATTCAATGTATTTATAGACCACGTAAGTATAAGTACTTAGTGTAGACACATACCACACATAGTTACTACTTATAGTAACACACTATGTATAGTTAGACACTACTTACAGTTGCACACTACATATAGTTAGGTTCTATGTATACTTAGGTACTACTTATAGTTAAACACTATGCATAGTCAGGCACTACTTATAGTTACATGCTATGTATAGTTAGGCATTACTTGTAGTTATGTACTATGTATAGTTTAGGCACTATGTATAGTTACCCTCGATGTACAGTTATTATATTGTGGGAATTAAGAATTATATATTATTTACAATTTAGCTTAAAGACAGTTCCTAAAGTAATATATTATATATTAATATATATAATATATTTCCAACCACTATTATATTATGATAACCAAGTTGTCTCACATTTTTTGGACAGCACAAATATTGTAAATGAAACTAATGAGAGTACTATCTCATTTTTTACTCAAGATGTGTCGTATATTTTACCAGAAGAAATTGAAAGCAATAATAATAGTAATTTTAATACAAAAAATTTTTCTAAAAGTTTTATTACTACATATAATCTTGACAGTAATTTTATAAGAGATATTCTCAATAAAAATTGGCAGTTTATTATAAACGACCCATCATTTCATCAACTACTTGATAGCAGTCCATCTATAGTATATAAAAAAGGCATGAATTTAAAAAAGTGTTTTGAACGTAAACAAAATAAGAAATTTGGAAAAACTATTAGATGTGGTAGATGTAAATATTGTTCTTATGTTTTTGAAACAAACGGAATTATAATTAATAAGTACAGAGTTTGTTTAAAGGACAGGGCATCCTGCATTACGGAAAAAGTTGTTTATTGTGCTCTATGTACTAGTTGTACTATGTTTTACATTGGTAAAACAGAAAGGAAGCTCAAAGAACGTATTGGTGAACACATACGAGCAATACGTGATGGTAATGAGTTGAATGCACTGGCAAAACATATTAATGCATTCCCCTCACATTTTTTTAAATTTGTTGTTTTAGACGTTATAAAAATGGATGTTGGGGGGGGGGGCATGGCAACCGTTTTTGGAAAAACTTGAATTAGAATGGCAATTGAGACTTAATGCCAATAATTGGCCAGGGATGAATAATAATATCTCTATAAGTAGTGTTTTAAAATTAAAATCATTGGACAGATGATTAGGAATATTTTCAACATTTTTCACTTATTGCTTATTTGAACAATTCTTAATTTCCAATTTTTAATAATTTTTCTACAATTATACATTTTTTAAAAAATGTTTATGAGACGTATTTTATTTATTTATTGGTTAAGTTAATATATTCATTGTTTATACATATTTTACACATTTAATCTCATATTTTATATATCATAAATATATTTATATTTATATTTATATGTATATATATTTTATATTTATTGATATAATCAATTACATATACATATATATATATTTATATTTATTTATATTTGATTTAATATTTATATTACATAGTAATATTTATATTTATATTTATATTTATATTCATAATTATATTTATATTTATATTTATATTCATAATTATATTTTTAAATGTATACATTAGTCCTATTGTATTTAATAGGTTTTTTTACATGTACATACATTTTAATATGTATTTTATATCTGTGAGGTTCCTCTATATATACATATCAATATTTATTGAATGTACGATATTCTTTATCATTCCACACGTATATATGTATTTTCCGTCTTTTGTAAATGTAATTTTTTAATTATTTTTTTGGTTTTGGACATATCGAATATATTGCCAACAAAGTTCACACTTTATTGACATCATCCATACACAAGCTCAGTTATTGCTAACATCGCTCGTGAAATAGTTTGCGCATTATTTATATTTTACAGGCTTCATTCTTTCGAGACTATTTATGGTTTTTTTAGTTCTTCTAGTCATTTTGACACTTGAAATGTCTCATTCAACCTGTTTATGTGTTAACTGTGCTGAATGGGTACTTTGTTTATTATACGGGTGCTGTTTTTTTAAGCATTTGAATTTTTAAATGTATTAATTGTTTAATTCATTAATTACGTTTAGTGTATTGGTTATTTAAACACACAGGAAGTGATGTATTAGATCAGTTGGAAAAAGTTTGGCAGGAGCTAAACGAAAGCGCTTACTGGAATATATTTTTTGTATACTACGCTATTTGTTGTTCATTAAACGTTTCAGTCTATCCGTGAATTTGGTTTTCTATGTGGAGTCTGCATGTCCTCCCTGCGGTCGAGTGGCATTCGAAAGACATGCTTAGAATGGGCATGCCTTCGCTGAAGGTTGGTCATCTAGTTGGCACCTGTAAAAAAATCTACTGCCAATCATTAGCGGACTGGAGTTCTGCTGTGGCGACCCCTAACCAGGAAAAGCCGAAAAACAAACACAATGTTAATGCTGAGTAATGGAAATGAATTGTTTTTAATAACTTTATGTGAGAGTAATGTAGACACTGTCCAGTAATGATGGAGAAGTTTAGATGGGTATAAAGTGATTGAATCTTTTAAGAAGAAAGAATGGGATATAGGACGTATGACAGGAACGGTGGTAGGATAAGGAAGTTGGTGTCAGAGAATCAGGGTAGCTAATTTAAAGTTGCGGGAGACAAACAATTTGTGAATGTGTAAACTGCAATATTACCAGAAGCATGGCAGTGAAAATACTCTTTTACAAGTCCCTCTGTGGATTGTGCTACTATCTCAAGTTCACAGTCTAACACATATTGCACCATCCCTTTGTTTTCCATTCACTTGTTCTGTTGTCTTGATCCCTTCTGTTTTATTGGGGGCTATATCTCTTCATAATTATCTTCTGATCATTACAACTGCAAGTGGTGTGGCCTGTAATGTTTACATCTCAGTAGTGGCTCTCTGTGTACCATGGTTTTAGTTATTGTCACAATATCAAGACAGTGGTCTTCCAAGAAAGTCACTAATTCAGGCAGTTATTCAGAATGTGGTCATTGGTGCAGAATATCTTCTGTTTTTCTTGTGATTGTCTTTTTCTGCCTTTATCATATCTATATAATGCTAGTGCCCTTCCCTCTCACTTATATCAATTAATCTTGTGATCTTTTTTCCAGTGATAAGACGTTTACCCCAGTAACTAAGATGTTGTGAAGAGAGAAGCCAAGATTTCTCTAAAGCTTTTCTATTTTTCTACCCTTTTGTGGTGTAAATGTCTATATATTCATCCATCCATCCATTTGCCTTCAGTACCTGATTTATCCAGATGAAAACTGTAGAGAACTGGAGCCTATCCTGGCAAGCAGTAAGCACATGATAGGAAACAATCCTGGATGGGACGTCAGTTCATCACAGGGCATAGTGCATACTCTCATACTCTCTCTCTCTCTCTGACACACACACACACACACACACACACACACACACACACACACACACACACACACACACACACAGAGCCATGGTAACAGTGGAACATGAAGTCTTATGGATCTGTGGCAACAGTATAACATGTAGGCTTATGGAGCCATGGTAACAGTGAAATAAGAAGTCTCCTGGAGCTTTGGTAACATTGTGGTAGCAATGCAACATGAATGTTCAATGAACCATGATATCAGTGGAACATGAGGTCTCATGGAGCCATGGTAACAGTAGAACATGAAGATTCATGGAGCCATAGTAGCAATAGAACATGTGGTCTTAAAGATATGTGGTAACAGTAGAACATGAAGTCTCGTGAAGCTGTGGTAACAGTGCAACCTGAACACTCATGAAGCTGTGGTAACAATAGAACATTAGGGCTGATGGTGTCATGATAACAGTGGAACATTAGGACTCATGTAGCCAATTTAGCAGTAGAACATTAGGGCTCATGAAGCTGTGGTAACAGTGGAACGTTAGGGCTCTTGAAGCTGTGGTAACAGTGGAACGTTAGGGCTCTTGAAGCTGTGGTAACAGTGGAACGTTAGGGCTCATGAAGCTGTGGTAACAGTGAAACAGAAGGGCTATGACTGAAAAAAGTAATGGGGTGGAAGAAAAAAAATAACACCAAGAAATAATCTCCTGCAGTGAAAAACTATCATAACCTTGCAGATTAAAACTTTTCAATGAAAATTACACTACCGAACACACTAATCTATAGGCTGTTGAAAAGACATGCATCCAGTGGCTGCTGTTCCATTTTTCCACCTTAAAATAATTATTTGAAAGAGTTAAGTTCTTAAATCACTGACAAAAGAAAAACACATAGAGTGCCTCAAAGGTATGAAGCCAGCAGCTTATCTTTTAGTGACATACTATCTGCAGCTTTTAATAACTTGGTACCTGCTATACAGATATGTTGAAGATTATGTGGTCATTTCAGTATATGCGCGGCACTAAGTGTATCATCTGTAAATTCCCTTAAGGTGTTGTGTACCTGCTATCTAAAGTGAGACAAAATACAGCAACACGACAGATCCAGACAGGATAGTCTGTTGAAATAGCAACAATGTGGCTTTTGGAAACAGAGAGGCATTCCTGCATTATTAGAATACTGCAAATGAGTGTACAAGTATGTAGTCATCATTTCATTATGCATAGTAGTCAACACTGATTTAATAAAAGAAAAAAAACTGTTTTCAAAGATTGTAATTGTTTCTGCAGTAAGCTTTTCAGCAAATGCTGATGCATTTAGCTGTTTCCATTGAATGGGTTCATACCTGCAGTGATTTTAATTTACTGCAAGTTTGTCTAACCTTGGAGTATTTCATATTAGCTAACCTTTTTCACAGGAGGTATGGGAACTTGTCCCTCACTTTACCATAAGTTGCAGATTCTAGTATGCTCTTTGGAATAAACTTCCTGTATCAGTATTTACGTAAAAATCTACTGCCAATAATTAGCGGACCGGAGTTCCGCTGTGGCGACCCCTAACCGGGAAAAGCCGAAAGACACAACAACATCAGTATTTGCTGAAACGTGTCATTTTGTATGACACAATCAACATTGGCATTGGCATGGCATTAACCCTCTTTTTCCATTTTGTACATGGAGGTCAGAGTGTCACATAAAACAGTAACATCACCTAAAGCTAATGTCCACAGCAAAGGGCGGCTAGCCCTGTTGTGGATATAAAACATGCAATATTCTTTTTTTTTTTTTAAATAAGAAATATCTTTATTAAATTATCTCTTATGACATAGGCAATCATCTATTTATATAAATGAGAAGAAACCATTTTGGCATATTTTCAGTTGCAGACATACGTCACTGATAATCTATCCAGTCATTGTCAGTGAAAGATTACATAGCTCATTCAAATCCTGCCTTCTTCCTATACTGTATCTTAGCTCAAAAAATATTTTCCTTAGTTATACCAATTTTCTTACCAAGTATTTGTAGTAGAGTAGTTTGGAGGGAATTTATAAAGTCTGCCAACTCATTACACTCCCAGAAAATATGGTCCCAGTTATCTCTTTCTTACCCATCACACTTGAGGAAAAATTCTTTGGAGTTTACTTGGGGTATAAAATAACTATGTAAACACTTCCAAGCAAAGATTCTAAATCTTAAAACATAGAATATTCTTGTTAAATTTTCCTCTTCTTCTTATTGAAAACAGATTCTTATGTAAACTGTCAATTGTGAGAATTACTTGAGGGGATGTGCATAAAACAACAAAGATGGGAAATCTTTCCATTTCATTGCTACAAGACTTTCAGTTTTTAGCCAGTTTGTCAGGAGCTTATTTACAGACTCTCATGTTCTTTTCTTTGCCAATGTTATTATTACAGTCACTAAACTTTTTTCTCTAGAAATGTTACTTAGCATAAAATAATTAGTTCAGAAACTGAAAGCTTAGCCTAAATCACAAAAATATAACAGCTGTTCCGACTTTTCTGACCAAAATAAAAATATGTTCAACCTCTTTTATACAACAGGTTGACTTTTCACATGTGTAGATTTAAACCTGGATTAAGATTTTCTTTTGGGCAGCTGTGACAAAATCACAAAAACAGTGAAACAGGGGTAGAAACAAAGCCTTTGTGACTAAACAGCTAATGTGAACTTCAGATTCAATGAACCTTTTAGTTTGCACCTGTGAATTTGGGGGCTCATGGCCCTTTCAAATTAGTGGATCATTTTAAAGTAAGGGGAATGTTTGCAGAGCTTGAACTGCATATGTACATGAGCATATGAGCATCACACCTGCATTGCATGACCTAAAAATGATTAGTCATCTGCTACTTAATTACATTTGTTAACTGGAAAAGTCCACTTGAAAAGACCCTTTTTGAGTTGGGTGCTGAGGAGAAAAGTATCAGACATCACAAATGTAAAGCAGTTTAATAGTATAATACAGTGATCATAGGTATGGGTCTACTTTGTTTCATTGAATCTCATTTCACTGAATTTCATTTCACCCCATCCACTTCGCTGAAAACTCAAATTACTGAAAACTCATTTCACTGAATCTCATTTCACTAAACTGTAGTTAGTGTATGTATGGCACTGTGTATAGTACTGTAAGGTAAGTGAAAGGTATATGCCCTTTTCCCCACTGTAGTGCGATCCTGGAGTTAGTATATATAGTTAGGGGTGTGTGGGGGGCATAGCTCCCCACATTGGGGGGGGGTGTGGGGGCATAGCCCCCTCTTAGTTTGAGTACATATTGTCTCCTGGAGAGAGTCATTGGTGTTGCAACTATGCATGCCTATTGCTTAAAATGTATTGTTTTGAAGTTTTTGGTAAAATACAATATAAAACAAGGTGGGGGGGGGGTTCGCCCCCACACCCTCCAATGTGGGTGGCTGTGCCCCCACACATCCTCTAACTATATATATACTAATTCCAGGATCGCACTACAGTGGGGAAAGGGGCATATACCTTTAACTTATCTTACAATACTATACACAGTGCCATATATACTAACTGCAGTTCAGTGAAACGAGATTCAGTGAAATGGGTTTTCAGTAATTTGTGTTTTCAGCGATGTGGTTGGGGTGAAATGAAATTCAGCAAAATGAAATTCAATTCAATGAAACAAAGTAGACCCATAGTTATACCTGGGGGTTCATTAAGCAAGCTGCAAGGCCCATGATAAAAAGGTCCTGTTTCCATGAAGTGGAATTTTGTGATTCAGAGATACATTTTGATCAGTATTGAGGAAAGACCTTATTACTGAGGAATTTGCATGTTTCAGAATCATGTTAATTACCATAAACTGCAGATCATCACTTACTTCAGTAGTTGATTGCTGGTAGCCACATCATGAAAACAGAGGCACTGCCCCATTTATTCTCCCCCACACAATACACACATTCCGATTCACACACACATACACCATGAACCCCATACCTGTCCCTGAGTTGTCTGGATGTCCTCAAAGGTACTATTACAGTACCGTTAAGGCATGAAGGATAATAGTTATCCCTGATATCTAGTGCTTCCCCCCCTCAACCTCATACTGTTAAAGTGATATTAAAGCACAAGAGATAAGATTATCCTTGGTGTGTTGTATTGCTCTCTCCCCGTCCCTTTACTGTTAAAGTACCATTAAAACATGACTTACAAGAGTTAACTCTGTTGGCTATTGGACCCCTTAACCCACTGTTTAAGGCTCTGCTCATTAATCTAGGGGAACATGGAGGTATTCAGCCACCACCACCCCCACACTCATGCACATATAAATGAAACAGTCCCCTCCCCACCCAGTGGCATTCACTTATGCACTCACCCATAGATATATATATATATATATATATATATATATATATATATATATACAATATATATATACTGTATATATACACACACACACATGCGCGCACACATACAAACACACACACACACACACACACACACACACACACACACACACACACACACACACACACACACACACACACCTGTATTCACACATTCAGCCCCTTGCATGCACTCATGCACAAATGCTACCTTACCACTAAACTTCCCAGGCTTTACCTCTACTGTGATGAATGAACATGGCCTTTTGGCCATGCTCACTACCAGTACTATGAGGTGCTAGGAGTGACCATGCTAATTTACATGGCCGAGCAATTCTGTGAATCATCTAGCACATAAATGACTTCACGGTGGCAGTTCTGGGGCAGAGCATATATCTAATTAGTATATATCTCTTCCCCCAGACTTCCTCATTAATATTTAGCAAGGCTGTGGAGACAGCCCAACATGGTGCACAGAGGCAGTTCTGAGGCAGAGCATATATCTAATTAGCATATGTCTCTCCCCCAGACTTCCTCATTAATATTTAACAAGACTGTGAAGACAGCCTGACATGGTGCTGTTCATCTTCATGCAAAAGCACCATGTTACGGCTGTCTCTGAATAGGAGACATTTACTGTGAGGTGTACACCTTGTGTTCATCTTTTGGTAACCTTTATGAAAATAGAAATTTTTACATTGAATAATTATACAGTATGATATGTTGATCAATATGTAATTCTACAACAACTATTTTTACAGAACTTATCAAATTGATTGAGAATATAATGAGACAAAGTGTACAGAATGACGGAACATAATAAAGCACAAAGAGAGAAAAAAGTAATAAACACTAGTGGAGGAAGAAAACAAGCTGCATAGTTTTTTTATTAGCAAATAAACACCATCAAATTATTATCTCCCTAGGCTAAATAATAATTTCAACAACCTACGACGTGCACAAGTACGGCAGCAGTGCAGGGCCAAAAGATCAAGAATCAAACTATAAAAAACAGCCAGCACAGAAAAATGGTGAATTCAAAAACTGTTTAATAATGTAAGTGATATTAAATAAATATCACAGGAATATTCACACATATCCAAACCGGTTTCAGACAAGCCTTCTTCAGTTCAAATAACTTTCTCAGTGCAGATGGCAATCACAAGATACAAACCATTACATACATACCGATAAATATATATGGCAAAACCTCAGACACACCCCCTCCATATCTAATCATATCCAATCAGAGTACAGACACACCCACTCCATATCTAATCATATCCAATCAGAGTAAATAAGGCACCTAATTTAATGATACACAAATGTTATTTATAATTCAAAATTTCATGCCAACCCAACTTGTTGTTTCCTTTAATAGGTATACGATCAATAACTGTAAATCTAAATGTAGCTGAAGTATGCTGCAAAACATGTCTGTATAAAGCATTTGACACTTTTTTATTGCAAATATCACTGAGGTGTTCAGAAATATGAGTTTTTAACTGTCTTGAAGTTTGTTCAACATAAAATGCAGAACAATGACATTCCACCAAATAAATAAATAACCCATTCTGATATAAAATTAGCAAAACATCTAATCTCATTTACAACAGGAGTGTTAGCAGATGAAAAATGTTTTATTTTCATGACATATTTGCAAGCTGTACAGTTTCCGCATGGAAAACATCCAACCAAAGGTGCACCTTCAATAGTTTGTTGTCTATTAATAACAAAAGTTTTCTTCAAATGATTCAAAAAAAATCCCAATGGTTTTTCCTTTTCTATAAGTAAACATACAACATGTGGACAATATCTTGGCCAAATTTTTATCATATAGGAGAATCCCCCAATGTCTATTAATAAGTTCACAAAATTGTCTAGCATTATTTCCAGAACTAGTAATAAATTGAACATTACAACTGATCTTATTACGTGTCTTATATTTCAATAAGATTATTCTGTCTAATGATTGGGCAAAACTCTGAGCTTGGCGGATAACAGAAGTATTATATCCTTGGCTAGAAACCTATTTTCAGGTTCTTTACTTTGTTGTTGTAAGTCAAACTCAGATGAACATATTCTTTTAATTCTGAAAAACTGAGATTTGGGAATGCTGTTCACTATATGAGCTGGATGGCAACTATCAGCAGCTAACAAATAATTATACTGAAATTCTTTTCTAAATAAAGAGGTGTTTAATGTACCATCAGGCATTTTAACAACTTTAACATCTAAAAAATAAATTGAACTGTAGACCCCATTTGCTCTCATTTAAATATTGTATAAACTCTTTCAAATATACATCGGATTTCCACACTAACCAACAATCGTCTAGATGGAGTCTCCAAATATCCATTTCGGGCAAAAAAAATATGTGTCACATCATATATCAACTTTTCCTCTATGTATCCCATGAACAGATCTGTATATATGGGGCCAAAAGATGCCCCCATTGCAGTGCATTTCAATTGTAAATAACAATCCCCATCAAAATAAAAAATATACTTAGTTATAACGTGTTCACTTAAACACAAAAAGAAAGTGTTAAACCTTGGGTTATATAAGCTCCTTTTATTTAACCAAAAATCCACAGCTAATAGGCTAGCCCAGTGGGGAATATTCGTGCATAGTGCCTTTATGGCTAAAGTGCACATATACCAAGTTTGTTCCAATTGTACATCAGATAAAATATTTAAAAATTCTGTTGTATCTTTTATTCTAGAATGAATCCCCACCAATAGTGGCTTAAGGTACTTGGTAAGAAAAGCTGACAAAGGTTCTGTTAATGAGCCAGAACCCCCACCAATAGTGGCTTAAGGTACTTGGTAAGAAAAGCCGAAAAAAGGTTTTGTTAATAAGCCATGGCCAGAAACAACAGGTCTGCCCAGGGGATTTTTAGAGTTTTTGTGAATTTTTGGTAGCATGTTGAAATAGTGTGGACTGGGATCAGTAACAGTCAAGTGATGCAAAATATTTCTAGTGATAATTCCCTCCTCAAAAGCTATGGACAAAAAAAGCATCAATAGCTTTCTTAAAATGTAAGGTAGGATCCAAAACCAGCTTGTGATAGAACTGTGTAACAGTCAACTGACTTTTAGATTTACATACATACTGATTCCAGTTCCAAATTACCACCGCTCCCCCCTTATCAGCATTATTAATAGCCACCTTGCAATTATTTTTCAAAGACAGTAATGTCCCTTTGTGTTCATAAGTTAAATTTATTTTAGTAACAGACTTAAAATCCAAATTGAAATGTAAATCCTTCAATATATTCTGTTGAAAAACAGAGACATGGTTATTCATTGGACAGGGGAAGATGATGTCAGGACGGGGGAAGAGGATGCCATGGCCACCAACAACATCCCATAAATACCTAACTGTACTGCAGTAGCCATGGCCACCACCACCAAACAGCCCATAAATACCTAAATGTATTGCTGCAGTCATGGCCACCACCACCACTGAACAGCCCATGAATACCAAACTGTACTGCAGCAGCCACAGCCACAACCAACAGCCATGGCCATCACTAACAGCCCATAAATACCCAACTGTATGGTTGCCATGGCAACCAACAGCCCATAAATGCTTAACTATACTGCAGTAGCCATGGCCACAACCAACAGCCCAAAAATACCTAACTGTATGGTTACTGTGGCCACCATCAAAAGCCCATAAATACCTAACTGTACTGCAGCAGCCATGGCCACAACCAACAGCCCTTAAATACCTAACTGTACTGCAGCAGTCATGGCCACCACCAACTGCTCATAAATACTTAACTGTATGGTTACTGTAGCCGCAAGCAACAGCTCATAAATACCTAACTGTATGGTTACTGTGGCCACCATCAAAAGCCCATAAATACCTAACTGTACTGCAGCAGCCATGGCCACAACCAACAGCCCATAAATACCTAACTGTACTGCAGCAGTCATGGCCACCACCAACAGCTCATAAATACTTAACTGTATGGTTACTGTAGCCACAAGCAACAGCCCATAAATACCTATCTGTACAACTCCAGCCAGGGGCACCAACAACAGCCCATAAATACCTAACTATACTGCAGTAGCCATGGCCACAACCAACAGCCCATAAATACCTAACTGTATGGTTACTGTGGCCACCGTCAACAGCCCATAAATACCTAACTGTACTGCATCAGCCATGACCACAACCAATAGCCTATAAATACCTAACTGTACTGCAGCAGCCACAGCCATCATCAACAGCCCATAAATACCTAACTGTACTGCAGCAGCCATGGCCACCACAAACAGCCCATAAATACCTAATTGTACTGCAGCAGCCAGGGCCATCACCAAGACCCCATAAATACTTAACTGTACTGCAGCAGCCATGGCCACAACCAACAGCCCATAAATACCAAACTGTACTGCAGCAGCCACGGCCACCACCAGCTGCCCATAAATACCTAACTATACTGCAGCAGCCATGGCCACCACTAACAGCCCATAAATACCTAACTGTACAGCAGCAGCCATGGACACCACCAGCAGCCCATAAATACCTAATTGTACTGCAGCAGCCACGACCATCACCAAGACCCCATAAATACTTAACTGTACTGCAGCAGCCATGGCCACAACCAACAGCCCATAAATACCTAACTATACTGCAGCAGCCATGGCCACCACTAACAGCCCATAAATACCTAACTGTACTTATTTATTCCTAAGTAGTACTGTATTTATTCCTAAGTAGACTATTCTCTATCTGTAAAGCCTAGCACTTGCTCCTAAAGTACTTTTTACTCTGATATAGCACTTTTTATTATACATAGTACCCCACCAGCCTAAAAACACCACATCCCCCGAAGTCTTTTTCAAACTCATCTACATAAAGTTTTTGTCCATTCCTTCTAGCATGTCGAGGGATCAGTTGCTAGTATCCTCTCCTGCTCAGCTGGTGAATCTGGGAATATTGAGGCAATGTTACAATTGCCTCATGTACACAGACAGCCCTCTCCTTCTCCCACAAAACACAAATACATGCGAGAGATGCAACTATATAGCCAAACTGGAGGCTGAGCTGTCTCAACATAGGACTGGCAAGACCAGACAGGAGGAGAAGGTAACCACACACACCACAAACCCAGTCTCACATAGCACTATCACAACTTCAAATCATACACATAAACACACAAAGACATACTCGGAGGCTCTGATCAAAAATCTACCAAAACAGCAGAGGCCACCAAAGCCGACACCCAAACAACTGCCTCCACAGGGCACAGAACATGCAACACATAGACCACAGAGTCAGTGTGCCAAACAGTCACATCCCTTAAGGCCAAACACAATGCCAGACACACTCGTCATAGGTGACTCCATAGTCAGACACACTGACGTCCCGCTCACCAGATTGAGTAAGAAAAGGGTCACAGTAAGCTACCTATCGGGCGCTAGAATCCGCCACATAACACAGGCACTCAGGTCACTCAACTGCAGGTACAAGTATGACTCAGTCATTGTCCATGCTGGTGTGAACGACCTGAGACGTACCTTCCTGGACTACATGAAAAGAGACATAGAGGAGCTCTCTGATTATGTAGCAACGCACGATGCATCGGAGACCATCCTGACCTTGAGCAGTATCCTACCTTCACCAAGAATGATGCCACAATACAGAGACAAGATGATCAGCTTTAATAATTGGCTTAAACTATGGTGTCATTCAAAGGGGATCCAATGTCTGTCTGCCTGGGATGACATGCTGGACAAGCCACGCTGCTTCGCAAGGGACGGCTTGCACCTGTCACCCCTGGGCTTCTGGATTTTGGCAAAGGCTCTTGCCACCCCCATTGTGCCTTTTTTAGGCAAGGCTCAAATTCTAAACCTACCACCCTAGAACACAAAAAAGGAAAAAAAACTAAGGGTAATGCTGCTCAATGCCAGAAGTCTCAACCTCAAGATGCACGCACTCGAAGCCCTTCTCAGTATGGAGAACATCGATGTCTGTGCTGTGACTGAAACCTAGTTCAAGGCTCCTGAGAGCACCCCGGCACTATCAGGTTTTACCTCATAGCATGCGTTCCGGCCCCAAAATCCGGACAACACCAAGAAAGGAGGGGGGGTGTCCATATTCATCAAGGACACCCTCACCTCAAGGTTGGTGGCAACGCACGATGCATCGGAGACCATCCAGGTGCAGTTAACCATAGGAAAGACTGCTCTGCAGTTGGTAGCATGTTACAGGCCACCCTCTCAAACTCAGGAACCTCACACAGCTTTCCTGAAAACACTGGAGGGGATAAATGCATCTCCAAACACCATCATACTGGGTGATTTCAACTATCCAAATATAGACTGGGATCACTACTCAAGCCCCAACACTCTAGCCCAAAGGTTCCTAGAGTTCATAAACTCAAATGCCATGGAACAACTAGTCACCATCCCCACAAGAGGAGAAAACATACTAGATCTCATCATCACGAACATGGGGTCACAATGTTCAACACCAGAAGTATACCAATCATTGGTGAGATCACATCATAAACTAATCTCACTGGAAGTCCACATCCCACCCCCACCCCAGATAAAAAAGACCACAGTGAAGAACTTCTCAAAAGCCGACTTCACACTTCTAAAGACTGGTGTGGTCTCTTTCAAGGCCCCTGGGACAGCGGAAACCATTACTCAAACCGCTGAATCACTTACAAATGCCTTCTACCAGCACCTCCAGGACTGCATGGATCAGGCAATACCAAACAAAACAAAGACTCTTTGTACCAAAGGCAAGCATCCAGTCTGGTGGACCCCAGCCATAAACAAGCTCTACAACAAAAGGAGGAAGCTACTACAAGATAGAGCAAAATCCGTAAAAGGGAAGACACCCTTGATCATCATAAGTAAAAAACTGAGATCTCTCATAAAATCATCCAAGGCAAATTTTGAGAGAAAAATTGCTAAGGACTCAAAAGACAATCATAAGGCCTTTTTTAGCTATGTTAGAAACCTGGGAGGAAACTCCCAGATATGCTCAGAATTTGTTCAAAATGATGTAAAAATCACTGAACCTATAGACATTGCCAACATACTGGCTGACAGGTTCAGTTCAAATTTCTCCCCCCCAAAAGGAGAGATATCTATACCAGAGGATTGTAGCCCCCCAAACATCTCAAATGCTCAGGTGAGAACTGCTCTCTCCAAGGCGAAAAACACAGCATCCATGGGACCAGATGGTGTCCCCGGTTGTGTGCTCCACGAACTCAATGAGGAATTAAACCCGCAGTTAGGGCAGCTGTTTAATCTTAGCCTCACCTCAGGATACGTACCCAAGGAGTGGCGTACGGCAACGGTGGTCCCACTTCACAAAGGAGGTGCCTCCACCGACCCCTGAAACTACCGTCCCATCAGCTTGACAAGCCTGGTCTGCAAAGCTATGGAAAGGATCATAATGGAACTCATAAATAAAGACATAGGGGACTTGCAGACTTTGGATCCAACCCAGTTTGGCTTTGTCAAGGGCAGATCATGCCTTTTAAACTTGGTTGACTTTTTCGAAACAGTCACCAAGGCCATTGACGAGGGCAAGGCAGTCCACACAGCCTACCTTGAACTGGCAAAGGCTTTCAACACAATACCCCACTCGGGTATCATTGAAAAACTCACCAGCTTAAATGTAAACCCATACGTCACAAGATGGGTTGCAAACTGGCTAGCGACAGAACCCACAGGGTCAGAGTTGCTGGCGCCATGTCAGACTCCAAGCCTGTCACAAGTGGTGTCCCACAGGGCTCAGTCCTGGGCCCACTTTTGTTCGGCATCTACTTTTCAGAAGTACAAGCAAACACAGGAGGATTATGGCTGACAAAGTTTGCAGATGACTGCAAACTGGGCACCATAGTTGAAAACCCATCTGACACAGACATCCTTCAGAAGGGTCTCATAGAAACGGATAACTGGTGCCAGAGCCATGGCCTAAAGTTAAACGCCAAAAAATGCATAGTCATACCCTTTGGGAAAAACAAGGTTACCCCTAGTTACCATATAGGTGGCAATCCACTAAGCACAGAAGAGGTTATCAGGGATCTGGGGACCCAGGTTGACAGTAACCTTTCATTTGACACTCACATTGCCAAAGTAGTTAGGAAGACCTTCTACATTGCCCACCTGATCATGAAGGAATTCACATCTAGATCAAGGGAGGTCATCGTTCCCCTGTACTCATCACTCATCAGACCAATGATTGAGTACAATGCCCCATTCGGAATGTATCTGACCCGACACCTGCAGCAATTGGAAAGGCCCCAAAAGTTCCTCACCAAAAGGATAAAGGGTCTCAAAAATATGTCTTATGCTGCCTGACTGAAGGAACTCCAGCTCTATTCAGTCGCTTACCGTCTGCTCAGAGGTGACCTATGCCTGACAAACAAGGCCATGTCCAACCCGGAATTAATGAACATGCTTCACCTCAAAAGATCTAAATCCATCAGAACTAGAAGGGCAAGAGACTTAAACCTCAACACGGCTATTAATAGGACATGCTGGAGGGACAGATTCATCACCCAGAGACTCCCTATGCTGTGGAACAAAATCCCGGTACATGTGAGGCAGAGCACCTCACTGGCTTTGTTCAAGAGAAATCTTGACTAATGGATGGGAGATCGTAGGTATACCCCAGGGATAACCTCAGTGTCACTGCTTGACAGAGGCACAGCAAAATAATGGGCATAGTATCCTTCAAACTAAAGGGGTGGTGAAAGCCACAAAACTCTAGGCTAGGCTTATAAATGCCCTAGGGCAGATAGCCTAGTATGAACCTATGAACCTACTACAGCAGCCATAGCAACTACCTAACTGTATGGTTGCCATGGCCACCAACAACATACCATAAATACCTAACTGAACTGCAGTAGCCATGGCCACAATAAACAGCCCATTAATACCTAACTGTACTGCAGCAGTTATGGACACCACCACCACCAAACAGACCATAAATAACTAACTCTACTGCAGCAGCCATGGCCACCACCAGCAGCCCATAAATACCTAACTGTACTAGAGCAGCCGTGGACACAACCAACATCCCATAAATACCTAACTGTATGGTTGCCATGGCCACCAACAACATCCCATAAATACCTAACTGTACTGCAGCAGCCACGGCCACGATAAACTGCCCATAAATACCTAACTGTACTGCAGCAGCCATGGCCACAACCAACAGCCCATAAATACCTAAATGTACTGCAGCAGTTATGACCACCACTAACAGCCCATAAATATATAACTATATGGTTGCCATGGCCACCAACAACATTCCATAAATACCTAACAGTACTGCAGCAGCGACAGCCACCATAAACAGCCCATAAATACCTAACTGTACTGCAGCAGCCAAGGCAACCACAAACAGCTCATAAATACCTAACTGTATGGTTGCCATAGCCATCAACAACATCCCATAAATATCTAACTGTACTGCAGTAGCCATGGCCACCAACTCCAAACAGCCAATAAATACCTAAATGTACTGCAGCAGTCATGACCACCATCACCACCAAACAGCCCATGAATACCAAACTGTACTGCAGCAGCTGCAGCAGCCACAACAACAACCAACAGCCCATAAATACCTAACTGCACTGCAACAGCCATGGCCACCAACAACATTCCATAAATACCTATCAGTACTGTAGCAGTGACAGCCACGATAAACAGCCCATAAATACCTAACTGTACTGCAGCAGCCATGGCCACAACCAACAAACCATAAAGAACTAACTGTAAAGCAGCAGCCAAGGCAACCACTAACAGCTCATAAATACCTAACTGTGTGGTTGCCATGGCCACCAACAACATCCCATAAATACCTAACTGTACTGCAGTAGCCATGACCACCACCACCAAACATCCCATAAATACCTAAATGTACTGCAGCAGTCATGGCCACCACCACCACCAAACAGCCTATGAATACCAAGCTGTACTGCAGCAACCACAGCCACAACCAACAGCCCTTAAATACCTAACTGTACTGCAGCAGCCATGGCCATCACCAGCAGCCCATAAATATCTAACTGTACTGCAGCAGCCATACCCACTACCAACAGCCCATGAATACCTAACTGTACTGCCACATCCATGGACACCACTGACTGCCCATGAATACCTAACTGTAGTACAGCAGCCATGGCCACCACCAACATCCCATAAATAACTAACTGTACAGCAGCAGCCATGGCCACTACCGACAGCTGATAAATAACTAAATGTACTGCAGCAGCCATGGCCAAAATCAACAGCCGATAAATACCTAACTGTACTGCGGCAGTCATGGCCACCACCAACAGCTCATAAATACTTAACTGTATGGTTACTGAAGCCACAAGCAACAGCCCATAAATACCTATCTGTACAACGACAGCCAGGGGCACCAACAACAGCCCATAAATACCTAACTATACTTCAGTAGCCATGGCCACAACCAACAGCCCATAAATACCTAACTGTATGGTTACTATGGCCACCATCAACAGCTCATAAATACCTAACTGTGCTGCAGCAGCCATGGCCACAATCATCAGCCCATAAATACCTAACTGTACTGCAACAGCCATGGCCACCACCAAACAGCCCATAAATACCTAACTGTACTGCATCAGCCACGGCCACAACCAACAGCCTATAAATACCTAACTGTGCTGCAGCAGCCACGGCCATCACCAACAGCCCATAAATACCTAGCTGTACTGCAGCTGCCATGGCCACCACCAACAACCCATAAATTCCTAACTGTACTACAGCAGCCATGGCCAGCACCAGCAGCCCATAAATACCTAATTGTACTGCAGCAGCCACAGCCATCACCAAGACCCCATAAATACTTAACTGTACTGCAGCAGCCATGGCCACAACCAACAGCCCATAAATACCAAACTGTATTGCAGCAGCCACGGCCACCACCAACTGCCCATAAATACCTAACTATACTGCAGCAGCCATGGTCACCACTAACAGCCCATAAATACCTAACTGCAGAGCAGCAGCCATGGACACCACCAACAGCCCATAAATACCTAACTGTAAAGCAGCAGCCATGGCCACCACCAGCAGCCCATAAATACCTAATTGTACTGCAGCAGCCACGACCATCACCAAGACCCCATAAATACTTAACTGTACTGCAGCAGCCATGGCCACAACCAGCAAACCATAAATACCTAACTATACTGCAGCAGCCATGGCCACCACTAATGGCCCATAAATACCTAACTGTACTGCAGCAGCCATGGCAACTACCTAACTGTATGGTTGCCATGGCCACCAGCAACATCCCATAAATACCTAACTGAATTGCAGTAGCCATGGCCACAATAAACAGCCCATTAATACCTAACTGTACTACAGCAGTCATGGCCAGCACCACCACCAAACAGACCATAAATACCTAACTCCACTGCAGCAGCCATGGCCGCCACCAGCAGCCCATAAATACCTAACTGTACTGCAGCAGCCGTGGACACCACTAACATCCCATAAATACCTAACTGGATGGTTTCCATGGCCACCAACATCCCATAAATACCTAACTGTACTGCAGTAGCCATGGCCACGATAAACAGCCCATAAATACCTAATTGTACTGCAGCAGCCATGGCCACAACCAACAGCCCATAAATACCTAACTGTACTGCAGCAGCCATGGCCACAACCAACAGCCCATAAATACCTAACTGTACTGCAGCAGCCATGGCCACCACAAACGGCTCATAAATACCTAACTGTATGGTTGCCATGGCCACCACCAACATCCCAAAAATATCTAACTGTACTGCAGCAGCCATGGCCACAATAAACAGCCCATAAATACTAACTGTACTGCAGCAGTCATGGCCACCACCAAACAGCCCATAAATACCTAAATGTACTGCAGCAGCCAAGGCAACCACAAGCAGCTCATAAATACCTAACTGTATGGTTGCCATGGCCACCAACAACATCCCATATATACCTAACTGTACTGCAGTAGCCATGGCCACCACCACCAAACAGCCCATAAATACCTAAATGTACTGCAGCATTCATGGCCACCACCATCACCAAACAGCCCATGAATACCAAACTGTACTGCAGCAACCACAGCCACAACCAACAGCCCTTAAATACCTAACTGTACTGCAGCAGCCATTGCCATCACCAGCAGCCCATAAATATCTAACTGTACTGCAGCAGCCATACCCACTACCAACAGCCCATGAATACCTAACTGTACTGCAACATCCATGGACACCACTGACTGCCCATGAATACCTAACTGTAGTACAACAGCCATGGCCACTACCAACATCCCATAAATAACTAACTGTACTGAAGCAGCCATGGCCACCACTGATAGCCCATAAATAACTAACTGTACTGAAGCAGCCATGGCCACCACCAACAGCCGATAAATAACTAAATGTACTGCAGCAGCCATGGCCACAATCAACAGCCGATAAATACCTAACTGTACTGCAGCAGCAACAGCCACCACCAACAGGCCATAAATACCTAACTTTACAGCAGCAGCCATAGCCACAATCAACAGCCCATAAATACCTAACTGTACTCCATCAGCCATGGCCAACACTGACAGCCCATAAATACCTAACTGTACTGCAGCAGCCACGGCCACAACCAACAGCTTGCAAATACCTAACTGTACAGCAGCAGCCACGGCCACCACCAGCAGCCCATAAATACCTAACTTTACAGTAGCAGCCATGGCCACAACCAATGCCCATAAATACCTAACTGTACTGCAGCAGCCATGGCCACCACTGACAGCCCATAAATACCTAACTGTACTGCAGCAGCCATGGCCGCAACCAACAGCCCATAAATACCTAACTGTACTGCAACAGCCACAGCCAAAACCAACATCCTATAAAAACTTAACTGTACTGCAGCAGCCATGGCCATCAACAGCCCATAAATACCAAACTGTACGGGAGCATCCATAGACACCACCAACATCCCATAAATATGTAACTGTACTACTGCAGCCATGGCCATCACTAACAGCCCATAAATACCTAACTGTATGGTTGCCATGGTCACCATCATCATCCCATAAATACCTAACTGTACTGCAGCAACCATGGCCACCACCAACAGCCCACAAATACCTAAATGTACCGCCGCAGTCATGGCCACCACTAACAGCCCATAAATACCTAACTGTGTGGCTGCCATGGCAACCAACAACATCCCATAAATACCTAACTATACTGCATCAGCCACAGCCACAATAAACAACCCATAAATACCTAACTGTACTGCAGCAACCATGGCCACCACCAACATCCCATAAATACCAAAATGTACTGCAGCAGCCACGGCCACAACCAACAGCCCATAAATACCTAACTGTACTGTAGCAGCCATGGCCATCACTAACAGCTCATAAATACCTAACTGTATGGTTGCCATGGCCACCAACAACATCCCATAAATACCTAACTGTACTACAGCAGTCATGGCCACAACCAGCAGCCCATAAAATCCTAACTGTACTGCAACAGCCATGTCCACCACTAACAGCCCATAAGTGCCTAACTATGTGGCTGCCATGGCTACCAGCAACATCCCATACATACCGAACTGTACTGCAGCAGCCATGGCCAAAACCAACAGCTTGTAAATACCTTACTGTACTGCAGCAGTCATGGCCACCACCAAAAGCCCATAAATACTTAACTGTATGGTTACTGTAGCCACAAGCAACAGCCCATAAATACCTTATCTGTACTACTGCAGCCATGCACACCACCAACAGCCCATAAATAATTAACTGTATGGTTGACATGGCCACCAACAACATCCAATAAATACCTAACTGTACTACATCATCCATGACCACAACCAACAGCCCATAAAATCCTAACTGTACTGTAACAGCCATGGCCACCACTAACAGCCCATAAATACCTAACTGTACTGCAGCAGCAATGGCCAAAACCAACAGCCAATAAATACCTAAGTGTACTGCAGCAGTCATGGCCACCACCAAAAGTTCATAAATACTAAACTGTATGGTTACTGTAGCCACAAGCAACAGCCCATAAATATCTTATCTGTACTACTGCAGCCATGGGCACCACCAACAGCCCATAAATACCTAACTGTATGGTTATTGTGGCCACCATCAACATCCCATAAATACCTAACTGTACTGCAGCAACCATGGCCACCAGCAACAGCCCATAAATACCTAATTGTACTGCAGTAGCCATGGCCATCACCAACAGCCCATAAATACCTAACTGTACTGCAGCAGCCATGGCCACCACCAACAGCCCATAAATACCTAACTGCACTGCAGCAGCCATGGCTACCACCAACAGCCCATAAATACCTAACTGTGCAGCAGCCATGGCCACAACCAACAGGCTATAAATACCTAACTGCACTTCAGCAGCCACAGCCATCATCAACAGCCTATAAATACCTAACTTTACAGTAGCAGCCATGGCCACAACCAGCAGCCCATAAATACCTAACCATACTGCATCAGCCACTGCCACAACCAACAGCCTATAAATACCTAACTGTACTGCAGCAGCCACGGCCATCATCAACAGCCCATAAATACCTAGCTGTACTGCAGTATCCATGGACACCACCAACATCCCAAAAATACGTAACTGTACTACTGCAGCCATGGCCACCCCTAACAGCCCATAAATACCTAACTGTATCGTTGCCATGGCCACCAACAGCATCCCATAAATACCTAACTGTACTGCAGCAGCCACGGCCACAACCAACAGGCCATATATACCTAACTGTACTGCAGCAGCCATGGCCACCAGCAACAGCCAGTAAATACCCAACTGTACTGCAGCAGTCATGGCCGCCACTAACAGCATATAAATACCTAACTGTATAGCTACCACAGCCACCAACAACATTCCATAAATACCTTAACTATACTGCAGCAGCCACAGCCACAATAAGCCCATAAACATCTAACTGTACTGCAGCAGTCACGGCCACCACTAACAACGCATAAATACCTAACTGTATAGCTGCCACAGCCGCCAATAACATTCCATTAATACCTTAACTATACTGCAGCAGCCACAGCCACAATAAGCCCATAAATACCTAACTGTACTGTAGCAGCCATGGCCATCACTAACAGCCCATAAATACCTAACTGTATGGTTGCCATGGCCACCAACAACATCCCGTAAATACCTAACTGTACTACAGCAGCCATGGCCACAACCAGCAGCCCATAAAATCCTAACTGTACTGCAACAGCCAAGGCCACCACTAAGTGCCCATAAGTACCTAACTGTATGGTTGCAATGGCCAAAACAAACAGCCTATAAATAGCTAACTGTACTGCAGCAGTCATGGCTACCACTAACAGCCCATAAATACCTAACTGTACTGCAGCAGTCATGGCCACCACCAAAAGTTCATAAATACTTAACTGTATGGTTACTGTAGCCACAAGCAACAGCCGATAAATATCTTATCTGTACTACTGCAGCCATGGGCACCGCCGACAGCCCATAAATATCTAACTATATGGTTATTGTGGCCACCATCAACATCCCATAAATACCTAACTGTACTGCAGCAGCCATGGCCACCACCAACAGCCCATAAATACCTAATTGTACTGCAGCAGCCATGGCCATCACCAACAGCCTATAAATACCTAACTGTACTGCAGCAGCCATGGCCACCACCAACAGCCCATAAATACCTAACTGCACTGCAGCAGCCATGGCTACCACCAACAGCCCATAAATACCTAACTGTACAGCAGCAGCCATGGCCACCACCAAACAGCCCATAAATACCTAACTGTACTGCATCAGCCACTGCCACAACCAACAGCCTATAAATACCTAACTGTACTGCAGCAGCCACGACCATCATCAACAGCCCATAAATACCTAGCTGTACTGCAGTATCCATGGACACCACCAACATCCCAAAAATATGTAACTGTACTACTACAGCCATGGCCACCCCTAACAGCCCATAAATACCTAACTGTATGGTTGCCATGGCCACCAACAGCATCCCATAAATACCTAACTGTACTGCAGCTGCCATGGCCACCAGCAACAGCCAGTAAATACCCAACTGTACTGCAGCAGTCATGGCCACCACTAACAGCGCATAAATACCTAACTGTATAGCTGCCACGGCCACCAACAACATTCCATAAATACCTTAACTATACTGCAGCAGCCACAGCCACATTAAGCCCATAAATACCTAACTGTACTGTAGCAGCCATGGCCACAACCAGCAGCCCATAAAATCCTAACTGTACTGCAACAGCCAAGGCCACCACTAAGAGCCCATAAGTACCTAACTGTATGGTTGCAATGGCCAAAACAAACAGCCTATAAATAGCTAACTGTACTGCAGCAGTCATGGCTACCACTAACAGCCCATAAATACCTAACTGTACTGCAGCAGTCATGGCCACCACCAAAAGTTCATAAATACTTAACTGTATGGTTACTGTAGCCACAAGCAACAGCCCATAAATATCTTATCTGTACTACTGCAGCCATGGGCACCGACAGCCCATAAATATCTAACTATATGGTTATTGTGGCCACCATCAACATCCCATAAATACCTAACTGTACTGCAGCAGCCATGGCCACCACCAACAGCCCATAAATACCTAATTGTACTGCAGCAGCCATGGCCATCACCAACAGCCTATAAATACCTAACTGTACTGCAGCAGCCATGGCCACCACCAACAGCCCATAAATACCTAACTGCACTGCAGCAGCCATGGCTACCACCAACAGCCCATAAATACCTAACTGTACAGCAGCAGCCATGGCCACCACCAAACAGCCCATAAATACCTAACTGTACTGCATCAGCCACTGCCACAACCAACAGCCTATAAATACCTAACTGTACTGCAGCAGCCACGACCATCATCAACAGCCCATAAATACCTAGCTGTACTGCAGTATCCATGGACACCACCAACATCCCAAAAATATGTAACTGTACTACTGCAGCCATGGCCACCCCTAACAGCCCATAAATACCTAACTGTATGGTTGCCATGGCCACCAACAGCATCCCATGAATACCTAACTGTACTGCAGCTGCCATGGCCACCAGCAACAGCCAGTAAATACCCAACTGTACTGCAGCAGTCATGGCCACCACTAACAGCGCATAAATACCTAACTGTATAGCTGCCACGACCACCAACAGCATTCCATAAATACCTTAACTATACTGCAGCAGCCACAGCCACATTAAGCCCATAAATACCTAACTGTACTGTAGCAGCCATGGCCACAACCAGCAGCCCATAAAATCCTAACTGTACTGCAACAGCCAAGGCCACCACTAAGAGCCCATAAGTACCTAACTGTATGGTTGCAATGGCCAAAACAAACAGCCTATAAATAGCTAACTGTACTGCAGCAGTCATGGCTACCACTAACAGCCCATAAATACCTAACTGTACTGCAGCAGTCATGGCCACCACCAAAAGTTCATAAATACTTAACTGTATGGTTACTGTAGCCACAAGCAACAGCCCATAAATATCTTATCTGTACTACTGCAGCCATGGGCACCGCCGACAGCCCATAAATATCTAACTGTATGGTTATTGTGGCCACCATCAACATCCCATAAATACCTAACTGTACTGCAGCAGCCATGGCCACCACCAACAGCCCATAAATACCTAATTGTACTGCAGCAGCCATGGCCATCACCAACAGCCTATAAATACCTAACTGTACTGCAGCAGCCATGGCCACCACCAACAGCCCATAAATACCTAACTGCACTGCAGCAGCCATGGCTACCACCAACAGCCCATAAATACCTAACTGTACAGCAGCAGCCATGGCCACCACCAAACAGCCCATAAATACCTAACTGTACTGCATCAGCCACTGCCACAACCAACAGCCTATAAATACCTAACTGTACTGCAGCAGTCACGGCCATCATCAACAGCCCATAAATACCTAGCTGTACTGCAGTATCCATGGACACCACCAACATCCCAAAAATACGTAACTGTACTACTGCAGCCATGGCCATCCCTAACAGCCCATAAATACCTAACTGTATGGTTGCCATGGCCACCAACAGCATCCCATAAATACCTAACTGTACTGCAGCAGCCATGGCCACCAGCAACAGCCAGTAAATACCCAACTGTACTGCAGCAGTCATGGCCACCACTAACAGCGCATAAATACCTAACTGTATAGCTGCCACGGCCACCAACAACATTCCATAAATACCTTAACTATACTGCAGCAGCCACAGCCACATTAAGCCCATAAATGCCTAACTGTACTGTAGCAGCCATGGCCATCACTAACAGCCCATAAATACCTAACTGTATGGTTGCCATGGCCACCAACAACATCCCGTAAATACCTAACTGTACTACAGCAGCCATGGCCACAACCAACAGCCCATAAAATCCTAACTGTACTGCAACAGCCAAGGCCACCACTAAGAGCCCACAAGTACCTAACTGTATGGTTGCCATGGCCAAAACAAACAGCCTATAAATACCTAACTGTACTGCAGCAGTCATGGCCACCACTAACAGCCCATAAATACCTAACAGCACTGCAGTAGTCATGGCCACCATCAAGAGCCCATAAATACTTAACTGTATGGTTACTGTAGATATAAGCAACAGCATATAAATACCTTGTCTGTACTACTGCAGCCATGGGCACCACCAACAGCCCATAAATGCCTAACTGTATGGTTATTGTGGACACCATCAACATACCATAAATACCTAACTGTACTGCAGCAGCCATGGCCACCAGCAACAGCCCATAAATTCCTAACTGTACTGCAGCAGCCGTGGCCATCACCAACACCCCATAAATACCTAACTGTACTGCAGCAGCCATGTCCACAACCAACGGCCCATAAATACCAAACTGTACTGCAGCAGCCATGTCCACCACCAACAGCCCATAAATAGCTAACTGTACTGCAACATCGATGGACACCACCAACTGTCCATAAATACCTAACTGTAGTGCAAAATCGATGGACACCACCAACTGCCCATAATTACCTAACTGTATTGCAGCAGCCATGGCCACCACCAACAGTCCATAAATACCTAACTGTACAGCAGCAGCCATGGCTACCACCAACAGCCCATAAATACCTAACTGTACTGCAGCAGCCATGGCTACTACTGACAGCCCATAAATACCTAACTGTACTGCAGCAGCCATGGCTACCACCAACAGCCCATAAATACCTAACTGTACAGCACCAGCCATGGCCACAACCCACAGCCCATGAATACCTAACTGTACTGCAGCATTCATGGAGACCACCGACTGCCCATAAATACCTAACTATACTGCAGCAGCCACGGCCACCAACAAACAGCCCATAAATACCTAACTGTACTACAGCAGCCACTGCCACAACCAGCAGCCCATAAATACCTAACTGTACTGCAGCAGCCACCACCAAACAGCCCATAAAAACCTAACTGTACTGCAGCATGCATGGAGACCACCGACTTCCCATAAATACCTAACTGTACTGCAGCAGCCACGGCCACCACCAAACAGCCCATAAATAGCTAACTGTACTGCAGCAGCAACTGCCACAACCAACAGCCCATAAATGCTAACTGTACAGCAGCAGCCACTGCCATCACCAACAGCCCGTAAATACCTAACTGAACTGCAGCAGCCACTGCCACAACCAACAGCCCATAAATAATTAACTGTACTGCAGCAGCCACGGTCATCACCAACAGTCCATAAATACCTATCTGTACTGCAGCATCCATGGACACCACCGACTGTCCATGAATACCTAACTGTATAGCAGCAGCCACAGCCACCACTAAAAGGCCATAAATACCTAACTGTACTACTGAAGCCATGGCCACCAACAACAGCCCATAAATACGTAACTGTATGGTTACAGTAGCCACTACTAACAGCCCATAAATACCTAACTGTACTACTGAAGCCGTGGCCACCGCCAGCAGGCCATACATTCCTAACTGTATGGTTTCCATGGCACACAAAGGTCACAAAGCATATCTTTTCTTTAGAGGAACACACTCTTAATAAGAGTAGCAAGTCACTGTAACACACACACACACACACACACACACACACACACACACACACACACACACACACGGAATGACCTGATGAGTGGAGAGGACAGTGGTCCATTCTGAAGAAGGAGCATGTTCTTCTATACACTGTAATAATAATAATAATCATCAATGGCTCCCTGTAATGGAATATAAAACAAACATGACTACAAAGCAAGCAAACAACTCTTTCCATGACTGAGACATGCACACTCCTACCCAGTGTTCCACCTCATGCTCTTACAGGCCTTGCATATGCAAGGGTGAAGTGCCTTCTGCAGGGGAGTTCTTGGATATCCAGGAAAGATATGATCCGAATTTACTGCCTGTTTATGATCCCATCACAGATAGAAACAGTATAGCTGTAAAAATTTTGACACATCAGCACTGTATTCCTTTTGCTGCTTCTTTTGGATCACTTCCAGTTACCGAAAGGGAGAAATGCTGGCTCACTTATACAACACCATGCAGAATCATTAACAGTCATGTGCATAACTTTCCCAAAAGCAAGCTTAGGGGCATTTAATTCTCTTCTTTGTCACTGCTCTACTGTAATTTGTGATAGTTATATATTCATAGATCAATAACTGACTGTGCATGCTAGACAAAGGGTATCCGTTTTCAGATACAGCTCTGGGAATTAAAAGTAGAATAACCTGTCACACCATGTTGGCCCAAGAGCTGTGAGGTAGAAACAGAAGCATGGCAAACTGCAACCATGACATGAGTGTCTTAACTGTACACCAAATATGGCATGCATCAAACACCCCATAAATACCTAACTGTACACCATCCATGGCACACAGCAACCATCCCAAAAATACATAACTGTTTACCAGACTTGGTACAGATTAAATATCCCATAAATACCTAACTGTACACTAGCTGCAGCACACAGCAAACATCCCATAAATACATAACTGTATACCAGACATAGTACAGATTAAATATCCCATCAATACCTAACTGTACACCAGACACGGCACACAGCAAACATCCCATAAATACATAACTGTATATCAGACATAGTACAGATTAAATATCCCATCAATACCTAACTGTACCCCAGCCATAATACACAGCGAGCATCCCATAAATACATAACCGTATACCAGACATGGTACGGATTAAATATCCCATAAATACCTAACTGTACACTAGCTGCAGCACACAGCAAACATCCCATAAATACATAACTGTATACCAGACATGGTACAGATTAAATATCCCATAAATACCTAACTGTACACCAGCCTCGGCACATAGCAAATATCCCATAAATACATAACTGTATATTAAATATCTCATAAATACCTAACTATACACCAGACGTGGCACACAGCAAACAATCCATAAATACATAACTATACACCAGACCTGGTAGAGATTAAATATCCAATAAATACCTAACTGTACATGAGCCACGGCAGACAGCAAACATCACATAAATACATAACTGCATACCAGACATGGTACAGATTGAATATCGCAAACACCTAACTGTACACCAGGCGTGGCACACAGCAAACATCATAAACCCATAACTGTATACCAGATATGGTACAGATTAAATATCCCATAAATACCTAACTGTAAACCAGACACAGCAAACATCCCATAAATACATAACTGTATACCAGACATGGTACAGATTAAATATCCCATAAATACCTAACTGCACACCAACCACAGCACACAGCAAACATCCCATAAATATATAACTATACCAGACGTGGTGCAGGTTAAATATCCCATAAATACCTAAGGCACACAGTGAACATCACATAAATACATAACTGTATACTAGACATGGTGCAGATTAAATATCCCATAAATACCTAACTCTACCCAGCCACGGCACACAGCAAACATCCCATAAATACATAACTGTATACCAGACATGCTGCAGATTAAATATCACATAAATAGGTAACTGTACACCAGCCACGTCACACAGCAAACATCCTATAAATATACAACTGTATACCAGACATGGTACAGATTAAATATCCCATAAATACCTAACTACACCAGTCATGCCACACAGCAAATATCCCATAAATACATAACTGTATATTAAATATCCCATAAATACCTAACTGTACACCAGACATGGCACACAGCAAACATCCCATAAATACATAACTGTATACCAGACCTGGTAGAGATTAAATATCTCATAAATACCTAACTGTACATGAGCCATGACAGACAGCAAACATCCCATAAATACATAACTGCATACCAGACATGGTACAAATTAAATATCTCATAAACACCTAACTGTACACCAGGCATGGCACACAGCAAACATCATAAACCCATAACTGTATACCAGACATGGTACAGATTAAATATCCCATAAATACCTAACTGTACTCCAGCCATGGTACACAGCAAACATCCCACAAACACATAACTGTATACCAGCCATGGTATAGATTAAATATCCCATCAATACCTAACTGTACACCAGCCATGGCACACAGCAAACATCCCATAAATACATAACTGTATACCAGACAAGGTACTGATTAAATATCCCATAAATACATAACTGTACACCAGCCACAGCACACAGCAAACATCCCATAAGTACATAACTGTATACCAGACATGGTTGTTTGTCTTTCGGCTTTTCCCGGTTAGGGGTTGCCACAGCGGAACTCCGGTCTGCTAATGATTGGCAGTAGACTTTCACAAACGCTGAGGTGCCAGCTCGACATTCAACCTTCAACGTAGGTACGCCCATTTATGCATGTCTTTCGAATGCCCACCCAACCGTGGGGAGGACATGCAGACTCCACATAGAAGGCACTCCCCGTACACCAGCCGAGAATCGAATGGGAGAACCTCTTGCTGTGAGGCAACAACACTACTGCTGCACCACCGTACATATTAAATATCCCATGAATAGCTAATTGTATACCAGCCACTGCATGCAGCAAACATCCCATAAATACATAACTGTATAACAGACATGGTACAGATTAAATATCCCATAAATACCGAACTGTACACCAGCCACAGCAAACATCCCATAAATACATAACTGTATACCAGACATGGTACAGATTAAATATTCCATAAATACCTAACTGTACACCAGCCACCGCACACAGCAAATTTATCATAAATACATAACTGTATACTTGACATGGTACAGATTAAATATCCCATAAATACCTAACTGTACACCAGTCATGGCACACAGCAAACAACCCATAAATACATAACTGTATACCAGACATGGTACAGATTAAATATCCCATAAATACCTAATGGTACACAAGCTATGGCACACAGCAAACATCCCATAAATACATAACTGTATAACAGACATAGTACAGATTAAATATCTCATAAATACCTAACTGTACACTGGCCATGGCACACAACAAACATCCCATAAATACATAACTGTATACCCGACATTGTACAGGTTAAATATCCCATAAATACCTAATTGTACCCCAGCCATGGCACACAGCAAACATCTCATAAATACATAACTGTATACCCGACATTGTACAGGTTAAATATCCCATAAATACCTAATTGTACCCCAGCCATGGCACACAGCAAACATCTCATAAATACATAACTGTATACCAGACATGGTACAGATTAAATATCCCATAAACACCTAACTGTACACCAACCATGGTACACAGCAAACATGCCATGAATACTTAACTGTATGATACACATGACACACAGCAAACACCCCATGATTATCTAATGGTATGCTAAGCATGGTACACAACAAACAGCCCATAAATATATTACTGTATACTAGCCATGGCACACAACAAATACTCCATAAATACATAACTGTATAGCAACCATGGTACACAACAAACAGCTCATAAATGCCTAACTGCATGGCAACCATGGTAGACAGCAAGCATCCTGTAAATATATTACTGTACACTAGCCATGGCACATAGCAAGCACCCCATAATACATAACTGTGTGCCAACTATGGTACACGGCGAACATCTCATAAATACCTAACTGTATGGTACCGATGTTACACAGCAAACATCCCATGAATACCTAACTGTGTCCCAAGTAAAAACACACAGCGGGGATTAGGTTACAATGACCAATGACAAGGACAAGTTAAACTATCTTGATGTGACTATTAGGGAGGATTATGTAAATAAATAATGTTCTTCCTCCTTTTACAGGAATATACATCTTTATACATCTATCAATCATCTCCTCATCACTCTGGATGTTAACAGTTTGTTTACGTCCATACCGAATGACTTGGGTATGCAGTATTTGGATGAGCTCTTGGCTAAAGAGCATGACCTCAGTAATGATAGGAAGATTTTGATTCACCAACTACTTGATATTGTACTTTACAATAATGTATTTTTGTTTAATGGTCAACACTATTTACAGCAGTGGGGGGTAGCCATGGGGACCCCCTGCGCCAACACCTATGCTAACCTGGTTGTTCTACAGTGGGAGAAACAGTTTTTGTTTCCGCATGAGATGTATGGCTTTGTTAAATTGTACAAACGCTTTGTAGATGACATTCTCATAGTTTGGGGAGGAACTAGAGAAGAGTTCATGAATTTTCTATGCTATTTAGAAACTACTACCACGTTTCTTAAATTTACCAGTGAGATCTCGTCTGATGAGATACATTTTCTAGATGTGACCTTGAAATTACATGCAAATGGCTCTATTGGGTCGACTCTTTACAGGAAGTCTGTATGGAAGACTAGCCTACTCCCATTTGATAGTATGCACCCTAGGAGTATGTTTCCTGGCATTGTCAAGAGCCAGTTCCTTAGGGTGCAAAGATTATGTGGTAAGGGACCTTCTCTTTTAAGAGAGGCCGATATCATGGAAGGCCTGTTTCTTGACAGGGGATATGACCGTAACATGGTTCGTAGCATTAGACAAGATATCCTTGGCAGTCCAGATACTGAGATCAATATGGTGAATCCTATAGATCGACAGTTAGCTGTGGTTAAAGGCTACTTTGCCAATAATAGGCGACCAGGACCGACAGACATGGTTAAATTTGTTACTAAATACACCAGTAATATTAATGCCATCAAAACTGTTATATCCAACAATTGGAATGTACTTATGACTGACAACATAACCAGAAAGTTAATAGGTGCCAAACCAGGCTTTGTTTTTAAACATTGTGATAATTTGAAAATGATTTTGTGCAATGATCGACATATTGTTTTACCCCCAGTGAACTCTCTGTTACTACCCTATGGCACTTTTCCCTGTAATCATTGCAAACGGTGCTCTTTTATTGTGGATGTCCAAACTTTTTGGAATCCTTTAACTCAATTTATGTTCTGCCCCAGATTTCATGCTACATGTGATACCAAGAATTTAGTATATCTTGCAACCTGTAATGAATGTGAAGCGTTCTATGTAGGGTTGACTACCAAGAGGTTACAGGACAGGATATATAACCATTTGTACGATATCCGGAAGTCCAAAGAAACGAATGCTTTAGCTAAGCACATAATGGAATTTCCCCTGCATAGTTTTTCATTCAGGGTACTGCAAATATTGAGACCCAGACAGCGTGGGGGCAATTCTGCCAATGATCTTGCACTGACAGAATTAAAATGGATTATGCAACTTGGTTCACATATATTTCCAGGCCTTAATGCTTATGTATCCCTGAGACCAGTACTTGAGTTAAATAATATATAATAACTTTAGGATATATTTTGCGTTCAGGGTATTGCCAATATGGGGACCTACACAGTGGGGTGACAATTTTGCCTAAGATCTTGCACTGACAGGATCGAAAAGGATTATGTAACTTGGCTCACATATATCTTTAGGACTTATTGTCTATGTATTTTTGAGACCAGCACTTGTGTTAAATATCATACTATAGCTTTAGGCTATAATTCATGTTTTGTTTTATTTGTCTTATTATTTTTTCATTGTTGATATATATATATGAGCAAGCTATCACATGTCCAATTTTAAATTTTAGATATTTTTAATGTTGTTTTTATCCATCTAAGTCTTAGCCACACACACATTCCTAGTAATGCCCCCCCCTTTCTAGTTTGTATTCCACATTGATATATACGCATACATGCTGTTTTCTATATATGTATTCCTGTTCATGACACATATTTTGATGTGTTTTTGAGTTTCATCTTGCCATATAACATTACCATATATTCCGGTTGTATATCTCATGTATGTAGATCTAATACTCATTTACGTATATGTTATGTTATATGGGTTGATATAGCAACGGGATATATGAATTCTAATGGTATGTATATGTGTAGTATTTAGAGACCAATATAATATTGCTGCAGCACTGCACGATGTTACCTGCACATCCATATGCATATATTTACATTAGATGCTTTTATAATGTGTCTGAGTGATGTCTTAGTTTGTATGAAACATCGCTCCAGGAGCTATTATTCTTGATGTTGTTTTTTAAAAATTTATCGTCGGAACTATATATTTTGGATGCTCAGGAGCCTAACAGGGTCATACGGACTATGTAGCTATGAGTTCTAACTACATTAGGCTCTAGCATTCTTTACCATATCAATTGTGAATCTTGAAACGATAACACCATAATTGAGACTTGCATTTGAATGCAAGTCCTTTATAAACTGATGTATATATGTTTTCAGGTTGATTTATACAGAAATGAGTTTAAGTGATACTTTTGCTTCATTCAATCTTTGCGATCACAATTTATTGTTGGCTTGTCTAGAGCTCTTTTGCTGACATCAACATTAAGATCATGCGTTCTGAATGTCTAGCGATACAGTAACATTGTTCAAACTATATAGTGCTTGATTCCAACAATAATAGTTTTTTAAACACAATTGTGTATATATATTTTTTAAGAATGGTATCTTGAACTGAGATTGAGATATGTGTTAACCACGAACTGTTTTAAAATACTAATTGCTTGATTAATTGGTTAATTTCCTGCCTTGCTGTTCTAGCAAGGAGTATATAAAGGGTTTGCATTTTGTATGTAATGTTGTCTGATGAAGCGTGGGAGGACCCACGCGAAAGCGCTTACTTTTTGGTTTAAAATAAAGGCTTTTCCTGTTGGATTTTACTGGAACCTATTCATCATTATTTCCATCGTGGTTTGGTACTCCTTTTACAGGAAACCAAAGTGTTCAAACTCACTACTACATTTCAGTTGTTGGCACCCCATCCACCAAAAGAGGGCATTAGTGAAGGGACAATATGTCCGATTGGCGAGAATGGTTTCAAATCAGGAGTGTTTTGACAGTGAATGTTTAGGGTTATTACACATGTTTATGAAGAGAGATTAACCTGAACAGTTTGTGGTCTGTATTATGGAAGAAGTAAAACGGAAATGAGATTTAGGCACCTATAACATTCGTTTATGTACAAATGTCGGCCTTCAACAAATGGCACCAACTTTAGAGCAAGGCGGGTTTCAATGGGCACTTGTACTACCATACAACTTACAGTTCCATGACATTAGGAGTATTATTTTGAGACACTGGAGTATATTTAGACTGGAGCAGGACATATACACACTATTAGGTGAAAAAACAAAAGTGGTATATAAAAAGGAAGTGTGTTTGAAAGAATTGTTAGAGAGAATTACAACAAAGTTAGAAAAAGGTGGCACTTTCAAATGTGGTAGATGCCCACAATGTAAGTTTATTTTAGAACAAGAACAGGTGAACATTAAGAATGTAAGAACTATTAAACCGAAGAAGAAATATTATTGTTATACAAGAGGTGTGGTTTACATTGCCCTTTGCCAATCATGTGAGGGTTTTTATATAGGGAAAACTAAAAGAGCAATTAAGCAAAGGATTTACCAACACATTTATGACATTAACAACAAAAATGAGAAGAATGCCCCTTTTAAGCACATCGGTGTATACCCTCAGCATACCTTTACATTTTTTTGTTATTGATCACGTGGATCTAGGACACCGGGGGGGGGGTCTCTCTGATGACTTTTTAGAATACAAAGAATTCAAATGGCAAATTAAAACTAATGCATGTGAGTTTTCTGGTCTCAATGACCAGATCTCTCTGAGTGCATTATTAAGACTAAGATCTGCCTATTTATTATGAGTATTGTACTTGTAGATTTAAATCAAGATTTTTTCATTACACTTTATTTATTGTATTTTATTTATTTTTACTAACATAGAGAGATAAAACTATTTGGTAGTATGTTTTTAATAGTTAAAATATGGGCTGGTTATTTGTGATGTATAATTGGTTCAGCAAGTGGAGTGTAGAAGCCTGTATTTAATGTTTGTATTTTGTATACTCGATTTATTCTGATGAAGTCCGAAGTATTAGGACGAAAGCGCTAAATAAAATGTGTAAAATAGCCATTGGTGGTGGTGTTTTCCAAGGTTACCTAATCCCTGGTGTGTGTTTTTACTTTCTTTTTTTTGTTTGTTTTATAAGTTTAACTTTATGCCAACCATGGCACACAACAAATGCCTTAGAAATACCTAGATTTATGGCAGCCATGGTACACAGAAAATATCCCACAAATAAATAACTTTATGGCAACCATGGCATACAGAAAATATTCCATAAATGTCAAACTGTATATCAGCCATTTTATGCAGAAAACATCCAATAAATACCTAACTGTGCGACAGCCATGGTACACAAGAGATGTCACCAGCATCCACAGATATCTAGCTGTTTGGCAGCCATGGTACATAAGAGAGGTCAGCAACACCCTCAGTTACCTAGTCATTTGGCAGCTGTGGTACACATGAGATGACAGCAATAAACATGGATACCTAGCTGTTTGGCACCAAGTAGAGAAACAAAACAGGCTGACTAATACCATACAGATGCAAAAGTGTTTTAAAATCAAAAATCAATTTAAAACAAAAAACAGGCTATAACAAAACAAATGCTGGTTAGGAACTTCTAGGTCAAATATAGTGTCTGGAAACAAAGTGAGTACGATATTAAAGGAGTGAAGGACTCTTCTTTATCTCTCTGGGGCGAGAAAGAGCTCCATAAAATTGTGGCATACTATATTATGTACAGTCTTAAATGTCCCTATTCATGCTTTGTTGGTCATCCATTCCAGTGCATTAGTATTGCATTGTGTAGGTCCACAACTCCTCTGTGTCTCTTTCTGTCTGTGAAGAAGTACTTTTTGCAGTTTTGAAGACTCAGGGGTGAGATGGTCCCTTCAGTTCATTACCCATACTCCTTCTTTCTCCTGTCTTTTCTGTCCAGGTTGACTCCTTCATATCTCCACAGTGTGACTTTATGCACCCATATCTTGTCCCCCCATCTCTGATAGTATTTAGTCATGCCCTTTGTCCTTCATTGACAACTCCTTATGGTGGCTTTGTAGGTGGCCTGACCAAGGCATGATATCATGACAGCATTACTTAGGTTCATAGGTGTGTACTAGGCCAATGGCCCTGGAGCCTTTACAAGCCTAGCCCATAGAAGTGCCCTGGCATCATGCCGCCCGATGTTAGTTCCCAGTGCCTCTATCAAGTAGAGCCACTGGAGTGATCCCCGGGGTGAACTTTCTATTTCCCAACCAGTCATCAAGATTTTTCTTGAAGAGGGCCAGTGAGATGCTCTGCTTGACATGTATGGGAACTCTATTCCAGAGCATGGGCAGTCTCTGGGTTATGAACCTGTCCCTCAAGCATGTTCTGTTGATTATGGTAATGAGGTTGAGGTCTCTGGCGCATGTGGTGTGGAGGGATTGGGATTTCTTTAGATGTAGCATTTCTAACAGAGCTGGTGTGGAACAACTAGTCACCACTCCCACAAGAGGGGAAAACATACTAGACCTGATAATTACCAACATGGGGACTCTATGCTCCATACCAAAAGTATATCCCTCATTGGTAAGATCAGACCATAAATTAATTTCACTGGATATCCACATCCCGACCCCACCCCCAGCCCAGAAAACCACAGTGAAAAGCTTCTCAAAAGCGAACTTCACACTTCTCAAAACTGAAGTGGAATCCTTCAAGGCCCCAGAGTCAGTGGAAACTACGGCCCAAACTGCAGAATCTTATATAAACGTATTCTACGGATATCTCCAGGAATTCATGGATCATGCTATCCAAAACAAAATCAAGACCCAATCATCCAAAGGCAGGCATCCAGTCTGGTGGATCCCAGCCATAAATAAACTGTACAACAGAAGGAGGAAGCTACTACATGATAGAGCAAAATCCCTAAAAGGGAAGGCATCTCTGATCAGTACTAGCAAAAAATTACGATCCCTCATAAAATCCTCCAAGGCCAGCTTCGACAGAAAAATTGCACAGGACACTAAAATCAATCATAAGGCTTTTTTCAGTTATGTTAGGAACCTGAGATGCAACTCCCAGACTTGTTCTGAGTTGATTCTAAACGACAAAAAATACACTGAACCCACAGACATCACCAATATCCTGGCAGACAGGTTCAGTGCAAACCCCCCCCCCCCCAAAAGAGCAAGTATCTATCCCGGCAGAGTGCAGCCTCCCAAACATCTCTGATGCTCAGGTGAAGGCCGCCCTCTCCAAAGCAAAAAACACTGCTTCCATGGGACCAGATGGCATCCCGGGTTGTGTCCTACATGAACTCCAAGAAGAACTAATCCCTCAAGTAAAACTGCTGTACAATCTCAGCCTCACTACAGGATATGTGCCCAAAGAATGGCGTACAGCAACAGTGGTCCCACTCCACAAAGGTGGCGCCTCTGCAGACCCTGGAAACTATCGCCCCATAAGCCTGACTAGCCTAGTCTGCAAGGCTATGGAGAGGATCATCATGGAACTCGTAAACAAAGACATTGGGGACCTACAGACACTAGGTCCTACCCAATTTGGCTTCGTCAAGGGCAGATCCTGCCTTTTGAACCTGGTCGACTTCTTCGAAACAGTCACCAAGGCCATAGATGAAGGGAAGGTAGTCCACACAGCCTATCTCAACCTTGCAAAGGCATTTGACACAATACCCCACTCAGGCATCATAGATAAGCTATCCAGCCTAAATATAAACCCCTATGTCACAAGATGGGTCGCAAACTGGCTCAAAGACAGAACCCACAGAGTTAGAGTTGCTGGGGCCATGTCAGACTTGAAACCGGTCACAAGTGGCATCCCACAAGGTTCTGTCCTGTGACCTCTCTTGTTCGGTATTTACTTTTCTGAGGTACAGGCCAATGTGGGAGGACTATGGCTCACCAGGTTCGCAGATGACTGCAAACTGGGTGCCATAATTGACTCTCCAGCTGACACAAACATCCTTCAAAAAGGTCTCACAGAGATGGATAACTGGTGCCAGAGCCATGGTCTAAAGCTGAATGCCAAAAAGTGTATAGTCATACCCTTTGGCAAAAACAATGTGCCCACAAATTACCACATAGGTGGTAACCCATTAAGTACAGAGAAAGTAATTAGGGATCTGGGGACCCAAGTTGATAGCAATCTCTCCTTTGACAACCACATTGCCAAAGTGGTTAGAAAGACCTTCTACATAGCCCACCTCATCATGAAAGGATTCACATCTAGATCAAGAGAGGTAACCGTGCCCCTTTATTCATCCCTCATCAGGCCTATCATAGAATACAATGCCCCCTTTGGGATGTACCTTACCCGACACCTGTAGCAATTAGAAAGACCCCAAAAGTACCTCACCAGGAGGATCAAGGGACTCAAACAGATGCCATATGCTGCTCGGTTAAAAAAACTCCAGCTCTACTCAGTTGCATACCGCCTACTTCGAGGCGATCTATGCCTGACATATAAAGCTATGTCCAACCCAAAATTAATGGACATGCTCCACCTCAGTAAATCTAAATCCCTTAGAGCCACGCGCTCGAGGGACTTGAACCTCAGCACAGAAATAAATAGAACATGCTGGAGGGACAGATTCATAACCCAGAGGCTCCCTTCGCTCTGGAATAGAATTCCAGTTCATGTGAGGCAGAGCACCTCACTGAATCTCTTGAAGAAGAATCTCGATAAGTGGATGGGGGATCGTAGGTTTGTCCCGGGGATTACTTCCGTGTCACTATTAGACAGAGGCACAGTAAACTAAACCTTAAAAAGGGCACAGTATACTCAAATCAAGGGCCATTTATTCAAGCAAATCCAGGGTGTTGCCATGGGTGCTGCTTGTGTATTTGCCAACATAGTTATGACCTTTTGGGAAGCTAATTTTATTTTTCCTTCTGAGTTCAAAGATAGTTGGTGTTTATATAAACGCTTTATTGATGACATCATTATTTTTTGGGTTGACACTAAGGAAAGACTTGAAACTTTTTTTGAATTCATCAATTCTTCTACAGATTTTTTAAGGTTTACAGTGTCAGTTGATGCCACACAGGTTAATTTCTTGGATGTCACTCTTTCTAAGAACAGGGAATCAGGTAACTTTGATTCCACATTATACAGGAAACCGACTTTTTCAAATTCTTACTTGCATTTCCAGAGTTGGCAACCTATCCATCAAAAGAAGGCCATTGTTAAAGGTCAATGTGTCTGATTGGCCAGGATGGTTAGTCAAGAAAGTTTATTTCTTGAGGAATTCAGTAAGTTATTTGACATGTTTTTGAGGAGGGGTTATCCTGAGGATTTTTTTAACAGAAATCTTTACTGAAGTTACAAGAATGAGATCATCTGGGTTTTATACCCCCCTTCTTGGCAAGTCTCTTGTTCAAGTTGTTAATCCTGTTGATTCTAGTTTGGTATCGACCAACTTGTCTTGTGGTAAGGCCTTGATTTTGCCATTTAATTTACAATACAGGGAAATCAAGTGCATCATTAATAAATTTTGGAAGATTTTCAGATGTGATGGGAATATTTCTAACAAACTTGGTGAAAGACCGTTGGTGGTTTATCAAAAAGATACCTGTTTTAAAACCATGATTGAAAGAATCGTGTCCAATTCATATACAGGTAGAGTAAATAAATGCGGTCACTGTTCTCAGTGTAAATTTATTCTTGAGGGTACTGAATGTTTTGTACACGGTTATGGTAAAATCGAGCACAAGAAGAGATTCAATTGCGATAGTAAGGGCGTTGTTTATGTTGCTTTGTGTCAACAGTGTACTTGTTTTTACATTGGCAAAACCATCAGACAGTTTAGGTACAGGATTTATCAGCATTATTATGACATTAGTAAAAAGGATGAGCGAAATGCCCTTTATAGACATATTAAGGGTTTTCCTTTGCATTCATTCAAATTTTCTGTTTTAGACAGTGTGGATGTTGACCCTAGAGGTGGCCCCCGTGATATTTTTCTTGAATTCCTGGAGCTTACATGTCAGCTTAGGTGTAATGCTGCACGTTCTCCAGGTCTCAGTGATGTCATTTCAGTTGCCAGTCTCCTCAAGCTTAAATCTATGTTTGCCATTTAAAAATGTTAAGCATATATATTTTTACATATTTGTTATTTTATGTGTATTGTTCATGTATGTTTTTTATATGCACTTAGGAGCTTTATATTTTCAATTTATTACATTTATATATATTTATACATATATATTTTTATGGTTTACAAGAATGTTTTCATTTTTGTATTTGTTTATAAGCATTGGGTATTTCACTTTAATTTTGTCTTTATGCATCAAGAATCAATTATTCAATGGATTCATTACCTGGTGCTATTGACTTTAACTGGGCAGATATTTATATGCTTGTTCAGTGTCTGTTTTGTATTCTGAGGAAGTTCAGCCACTTGGTGGATGAAAGCACTAAATAAATTGTTTTTCCCTCTGTGTTGGTGTTTTTCACAATTGCCTTTGATATTTCTGGTTTGACTTTTCATTTTGATTTGGCAAGTCTGAGTGTTGGGAGGTAAGAGGAGAGGGTTGTCTGTGTACATGAGGTAGTTGCTACACTGCCTCAGAATGCCCAGGTTCAGCAGGTTAATAGGAGAAAGCACAGGGAACTGACCTTTAGACATGCCAGGAGGGATGGTCATTATTACTAAGTACTGGAGCTGTTTCCTTATATATATTCCTTTTACAGGAAAAATGTCACTCAAGGTGTCTGAGTCTGTACAGAGCACTGCCAAACACTTGAGGGGAAACTAATACATAGACCCTAAAAGCAGTACTTACTAAAAAATAAGGAATTAGCCTGTCAAGAATGATGAAAAGAGGGGAGTCACATGAATGGCTACTGCCTGGCTACTACTAATGCTGGCCTCAGCACAGCTTCACTCTGTTGGGATACAATACTCCTTTGCTTCTTCTCTTACCAGAAGCAAAATGTTTACACCAAGAAGAGAAACAGGCCACGGCCTCTTTGGTGATCCACAGTCTTGTCCCAGATGATGCAAGGAGCTGCAGGCTTTTGTAGCCTTTTTCTGGTAGATACCTTGAAAAGCAACCAGACCAATCAGGTATGTTAAGCACAGACACTCACTCTCCAATCAGAAAGAGTCAGGAATCAATGCACTCTGCTCCTACTCTCACCAGGATCAGAATATAAGCACAGATTCCAGGCTGTCACCTATAATGCAGTTATTACGCTTTCTGGTGATCAGCAGTCTCAAGGAAATAATGTAACTGCACTCCTTCTCTCACTAGGAGAAAACAGAAACACTAATCCCAAGATGACTACTGAGAGGTAGAATGTGGGCTGTCCAGTAACTGGTGGTCTTGCAATAGATGCTTAAATGTAAGATGAAAAAAAGTATTTTTTTCCTAAACACTGAAGTGTGCACTAGAGGAGTTAGATGTGAAAGTAGGTAACTTAAGTTTTACCTGTCTAACAGGTTAAGTTTTAGTGGAGAGTCACTATTTTTAAAACAGCAAGATAGATTGAAAGGGGGTGGTCACTTTTGTATTCTGGTACTATGGAATACAGTAGGATGGCCAATAAATTTAAATAGTTGAAGGAGAGTGATTTCACAAAATGATAATTTTATGCTTACTCACACCAGCCAGTAAAAGCAGAGAGGAAATGAAATATGTGGTCAAATTAACATAAGGGGCAGGCAACTAGAAAGACAGTCTGACTCACAAGAGAGAGAGAGACGTGGTCTCTTCTCAAGTTTTAATATGCAGTTAAAAGCAGAATACAAGTAAAACATAGTGTAAAGAAAACAAATCACAGTATACAAAATAGAAAAAGGCAATAAAGTAATACAAAATACAACAAATGAAAAGCAAACTAACCTTTCCTTACAGCAAACTGTAGCAGAGTCTGGGTGAGACTTTGCTTATGGAGTCTGTTTCCCTGAGAATACACTGTATTCGGCTTGCTGTCCCACTAGCCTCTCATCCTTCTTCTAGTGGTCCAGTCTGAGTGTGACCAACAATGTGCAGTTTTCATTTCCATCCCATCCCTGCCTGGCTGATGCTTCGCAGTAGGTTTGTTGTGGCCCATGTGCAGTGTTTTGCATGTATCAGAGAGAGTACCTTCTTTGTGAAGTTTACATTTCTTCCCTCCACCATGACAATGACATATATAATGCACACAGAGATGTGAGATGGCAGTACTCAAGATTGCCCCTTGCTGCAGGAGCAGCATATATGTGAATGTGGGGGTAGGTAGGTGTGTGTGTGTTTTATCTTGATTTACATTGCATTTTTTAACACATCCAGAGTCTATAGACCTGATTCCAAAAGATTTACTCTCATTGTAAGTGACCACTTACACTGAGAGCAGGTATTTTTGGAATCCAGTGTAAGCCTGTTTATAGATAGGCCTTACACCGAAGTAAGTCACTTAACACTGAGAGCAAATCTTTCAGAAACAGGGCAGACTTACACTGAGAGCAACTCGGAATCTGGCCCAGTGGAATATATTTATTAATTTATTTAGCTATTTAAAAGTTGAAATCGGCATTCATTTGCAAATTTCCATGTTAATGTATTCCTTGTCATTCTAATACACATATTAAAAAAATATTATTATATTACATATATCTTTTAAATCTATGTGTATCAATTAAATTTAAAGAAAAACAAACATGCAAATAAATAAATGTACAATTAGCAATAGATCTATGTATGCTGTGTACAAAATGTTCCTTTTTAATAAATGTTGTTAAACCCTTCCTTTGTGTAAAAAGCACTTTCTTTCCATTTTCCATTGTTCTAGTTTTCCACAAAGTATCACTTCCATAATAATACAGAAATTGTTGAGCAGAATTTAAAGTTTTTGTATATGTGATTTTGCTCTAACAATTATGGTAATGATTTCTTTGTTGAGTATTAATGTTCCTAAATGAATATATTCAGCAAATGTGGGAGGGGTGTTTTTTCATTTTCTTGGAATGTTTCATGTCAAATATTAAATCTGAAGTAGGATATTCATTTGTCTGCAACCTGTGGGTTATGGATCCGATATCGGATCCGAACCGGCATAGTTTCCAGCTATGGATCCAAGCTCTCAGCTCCTCCCCTCACCCATAATGCCCTGCTCTACCCTCATGACCTCAGATCTTGTTTGTGGTAACTGGATGTGGTTTCTTTAGCTCTCAGCTAAGTGGTATTTTCTTGTTAAAAAAATTGAAATTTTTTGCTTTCTTTAAACTTTTTGTGTGAAAGTTGTAGGTTCCCTTTGTGTATTGACTGTTTTTAGTTTAAATTTATTTACAGTAGTATTTTTATTCCCTCCTCTGCTGAAAGTGTAGAGTGTGTGTGAGGCCTGTGTGCTTGTTTTAGTTTTTGTTAAGTTACTTCTGTAACTTTTTTTGACTATGGCTGACCAGCCTAAGTCATTCTTTTCGTGTGGCCATAAGCTCGCGGGTTGAACACCTCACATCTGGCTGTTCCATTTGTGCAGGGTTCAACCCCAGGGCACTGAGGAGCGGAGGTCTCCTGCTCCTGGGACTCAAACTCCCTCAGGACAGGAGAGGGATGCTTCTAAGGACGAGGAGGAGAAGCACCCGGGCCGAGCCGACCTCTGTTTTGACCCGCCGCCCCTTCTCCCGGCTTCCTGTTGGAGGCTCTCCTCCTTCTCGGCTCGGTCACCTGTGTGCTTCTCACCGGGTCCTGAGGAGGAGTTCATCCAGGCCCAGATGCAGATGACCCGATCTCGGAGCCTGGATCTGAGCCGGATCCGGGGATCAGTGCTCCCTCTGCACTGGGCCAGGCTTCCACCATCCGGCCCTGGGACAGCCCGTTTCTGTGCCCCAAGTTGCTCCTGGGAGCAAGCTGCTCTGAAGACTCCTCTCTCCCCCCAGAGGAGGCTCGGACTTGGAGGAAGGGGAAGGCTCCCGGTCACCAGGATGGTGGTCTGCCCCAAGTCTTGTGGACCTTATTACCACCAGGGCGTGGAGAAACCGGACACCGTGGAGCCAATTCCCAAAGACCTGACAAAATCCTTAGCCCGCCTTCTGACAGGACCCATTGGAGTAGGGCCTCCTGTAGATGCCATGTTGATGGCCTCAGGAGAGTCCCTCAGTCCACCCACCGAGCAAGGAGTCTCGATGATGGACCGCTTGGGGAAGCGGATGTTCAGTTTGCATCCCCCTAGTCCCATTTCGGAGGAGGACGACTCTGCACTCCACCAAATGGCCCTCTAGTCAGTCACGAATACTTCTATCGGCTACTCTCCCATCCTCGGCTACGGCCGCTAGAGCTGCGAGGACAGGACTGGTGACTGGGCAGGCTCCCAGGCTCGCTCTGCCATCTGTTGGCCCCTCTGAGCGAGGCGTTTTTTTCGCCCCCTTTGATGGTTCTGCTCTGTTTGGCCCAGAGGCCCTATTCTAGGAACCAAAGGGTCAGAAGAAGATGTGGTTCGGAAGCGCAGCAGTCCCAGCCTGCTCGACAACCAGTCCTTCCGGGTCCAGGGAACCTTCTCTGAACGGCCCGCCAGCCAGCCCTGAAGGGCTGCCCGACTGCTCTACTCTGGAGGCAGTCGGGGGGTTTCCGGCACCTAGCGGCATGGGAGTCCATAACATCGGACCGCTGGGTTCTCCACATCATATCCAGGGGATATCACATTCCTTTCCTTCACCTTCCAAAGATGCAGTCCCTCCCAGGCGACATCTGCTAGAGAAGAGCCATCCAGCCCGTTCCCCAGACCAGATCGGATCAGGGTTCTACTCCAGGTTCTTTTAGTGCCAAAAAGACTAAGACCAATCCTAGACCTCTCTCTCCTGAATCTGGCAGTTCCCAAAGAAAAATTCAATGGTCACTCTACAATCTATTCTCCCCTTCTGGGAGAATGCCACTGGATAGATCTCAGGGCAGCGTACTACCACATCCTAATGGACAGGCGCCAGGAGGTTTCTCCGCTTCGGCTGGGAGCCAGTCACTACCAGTTCGGGTCCTTCCCTTTGGTCTCACCACAGCCCCAGGGTGTTTACCAAAGTACTAGCAGTGGTAGCGGCCCACCTGAGGCTTCAGGGGTGCAGGTCTTTCCCTACCTGGACGACTGGCCCAACAAGGCATCTACTTCTCTCGGCGCGACTCCTTTCTCCATCTTGCTCCATTTCTGGGCATCACAATAAATACAAAAGTCCAACCTGGCACCCACTCAGCTCTTAGATTTCATAGGGGCCAGACTAGACACAAGGAGTTTACGAGCCTTTCCTTACTGGACAGGATTCTGAATCTGCAGCTCCAGTGCGGGCCATTCTCCATTCATGTACTGTTCCAGCGGAGTTGGTCCTGAGGGCTCTAGGGTCCATGGCTTCGTCGATAGCTCTTCTTCCTCTTGCCAGGCTCAATATGCATTCTACAGTGGACGCTCTTAGTACAGTGGTCTTACCTTGCTCTCCCATGTATCATCCCATAGCGATCAGCAAGGCTTGCAAGCGGTCCCTCTTGTGGTGGCTCCACTCCCGGATCTCCATTTGTCGAGGGTCTCCCCTCTCGGACAGTCCAAGGCACGTGGAACGATACAGAGACCTTACTGCATATCAATGTTCTAGAGATGAGAGCTGTGCTCTTAGCACTTCAGGACTTTCTTCCCTTGGGAACAATTGCGATTCAGTCGGACAATATGTCTGTTGTCTGGTACATCAACAAGCAAGGGGAACAAGGTCTTACCCTCTTTGTCGAGAGGCCATGAGAGTTTGGGAATGGGCAATCTCCTGTCGCTTTCTCTCAGCATTCACATTCCGGTCGGTCCAACATCCTAGCGGACAAGCTCAGTCGCACCATTCTGACCCCTTACGGTGGTCTCTCAATTGTCAAGGGAACCCTTCATGCGATCTTTTGCCTCCCTCAAACACCAAGTCGCGACAGTTTTTTTTCGCTGATACCTCCTCCTGGTGCATGCTTGGCCACGGTCTTCTGTATGCCTATCCACCCTTGCCTCTGATGCTGCAAGTTCTTCAGAAAGCCTCTCGGGTGGGTTGCAGAATGATTCTCATTGCTCCGTTCTGGCCTCGACAGATCTGGTTCCCCTTCCTAAGGTCTCACTCTGTGAATCCTCCTTGGATTCTAGATCCTATTCGGATCTGATATCCCATCCATCCTGCATTCCTCCTCCGAACCTGGACAGCCTGAAGCTGACCGCTCTCAGTTCCACTCTTGATAAGGACTCGGTATCTCTTCACCGGTAAAGGCTATTTTGGTGGCTCATAAACCATCCACTAGGAAGGTTTACGAAGCAAATGAAAACGTTCTCTCTGTGTGGCGGGGGCGGCCTAGATCCTCCACGGTTCCTCTCCCGTAGTGCTTGATTTTCTAACCTCTCTCTTTAATGATGGTGCCAGCAGTTCCACAGTCAAAGTTCAACTGGCGGCAATTTCTCACTATCACATTGGTCAAGAGTCTAATCCTCTTATGTCAGCCAAATTGTGCAAAACCTTTCTTAAAGGTACTTTCCTTCTCAGGCCCCTATTAAGCAAGCAGTTCCTCCTTGGGACCTTTCTCTGGTCCTACAGGCCTTGACAGTGGACCTCAAATTCTTGTCTTACAAGACAGCCTTTTGGTAGCCCATTACATCGCCCAAGAGTTTTCTGAACTTCAAGCTTTATCAGCTAAACCTCCGAAGCAAACATCAATCAATCTATTAAAAACAAAGGTGAATATAGGCTACACTCACTAGATGTTCACATTTATCTCAACAGGACAGCTGGTCATAGGCAATCCGACCAGCTGTTTATTTCCTTTGCAAAATTCAATTTGGGCAAGCCAATTTCCAAAGTTTCTCTGTCCGCTGGATTTCACAGTGCATTTTATTGGCTTATCAAGCGCGTCAGAAGGCCCTTTTTGGAGGGTGTTCATGCCCATTCAACCCGGTCAGTATCTACCTCAGCAGCCTTCAAGGCTAGGATTCCTCTGGATGATATTTGTGCAGCAGCCATACATTTATTTCTCACTATAAGTTGGATCTTGCATCCAGGGTAGAGCATCCTTTGGCTCCGCTTTGGCTCCGCGGGTGGAATATCCTTCCATGATGGCCGCCCAAGATTCAGGTAGCTGGGGACTCTGTCCCACAGTTGCAGAACAAATGAATATCCTACTTCAGATTTAGAAGTTATGTACTCACCATAACGTTCCATCTGAGTAGGTGTATTCATTTGTCTGCCCCTGGCCTTTTCAGTTTCCTGCATATTACTGGTTACCCTTTTGAGGGTATTGTTGCTTTGGCAAACTCGATCTGAGGTCATGAGGGTAGAGCAGGGCATTATGGGTGAGGGGAGGAGCTGAGAGCTTGGATCCATAGCTGGAAACTATGGATCCATAACCCACAGGTTGCAGACAAATGAATACACCTACTCAGATGGAACGTTATGGTGAGTACATAACTTCTAATTTAGTAAGGTCTCAATAAGTTCAGTGTGTGAGACCAGAATTGCATTGTATAGATAAGGGCAAAGAATGTTCTGCTTGGCAATCCATGAGTTGATGTCATAGCCCTTTCTCTTTGATCTTTAAGAAAGGATGCACTGTGGAAACAAGCTGATAGTTAAGGAGCAGGTGAACATCTAAACATGGTTCAGGAATTGAACCTTTCATTTTTGGCACATGTGAACCAGCTGGAGCATTATGTCTCATTTTTAAATTGTAGTAGTGAAGTAAAGCAAAGCTCAGTATTTGTGCATTCTGTAATATGCTAAAGAACTTAATAAGCCCCATTGCCAAACAACTTTTTAACAGTATTAAACAAAACTGGCAATTATGTAACTACATATGCAGAGGTTAAAAGTGGAATATAAATAAATGTGTTGGATGGAAAAGTATTGCTTCCTTATAAAAGCTAGCTGTGGGACATAAAACTAGATGTCTAGTGTAGATGGTAGAAGCAAAGACAGTGGAGAGTTCAAAATACATTGAGTTATCTTAGTAACAAAGAGTGAATCTACAAACAAATCTACACTTCAAATAAAGTTAGACTCCTGCTGTTGGTAGGTAAGACAGTAAATGGACATAAAGCATGCCTGGTGCTCTCTTGTAGTGCACTTCTGTGTTTATATGCACATCCACAGTATGATCAGATTGCAGGTGCAAACAAACCTTTCCAGATTAGAACCTTCTCCAGCATTTTCCTAAAGTACTAAACATCTCTGACACACAGATGTCAGCACCAATGGTGGCTGAGTGCAATGTGACACTCTTCTGGTGTATTGCAGCCAAGGATTGTCACTTGTGCAATGTGACACTCTTCTGTTGTATCACAGCCAAGGTTTGCCACTTGTGCAATGCAACACTCTTCTGTTGTATCGCAGTCAATGTTTGTCAGTTGTGCAATGTGACACTCTTCTGTTGTATCGCAGCTAAGGTTTGTCACTTGTGCAATATGACACTCTTCTGTTGTATCACAGCCAGGGTTTGTCAGTTGTGCAATGTGACAATCTTCTGTAGTATTGCAGCCAAGGTTTGTCAGTTGTGCAATGTGACACTCTTCTGTTGTATCGCAGCCAAGGATTGCCACTTGTGCAATGTCTCTTCTGTTGTATCGCAGCCAAAGATTGTCACTTGTGCAATATGACACTCTTCTGTTGTATCACAGCCAGGGTTTGTCACTTGTGCAATGTGACACTCTTCTGTTGTATCGAAGCCAAGGATTGTAACTTGAGCAATGTGACAATCTTCTGTTGTATCGCAGCCAAGGATTGTAAATTGTGCAATGTGACACTGTTCTGTTGTATCACAGCCAAGGATTGTCACTTGTGCAATATGACACTCTTCTGTTGTATCACAGCCAGGGTTTGTCACTTGTGCAATGTGACACTCTTCTGTTGTATCGCAGCCAAGGTTTGCCACTTGTGCAATGTGACACTCTTCTGTTGTATCGCAGTCAATGTTTGTCAGTTGTGCAATGTGACACTCTTCTGTTGTATCGCAGCTAAGGTTTGTCACTTGTGCAATATGACACTCTTCTGTTGTATCACAGCCAGGGTTTGTCAGTTGTGCAATGTGACAATCTTCTGTAGTATTGCAGCCAAGGTTTGTCAGTTGTGCAATGTGACACTCTTCTGTTGTATCGCAGCCAAGGATTATCACTTGTGCAATGTGACACTCTTCTGTTGTATCGCAGCCAAAGATTGTCACTTGTGCAATACGACACTCTTCTGTTGTATCACAGCCAGAGTTTGTCACTTGTGCAATGTGACACTCTTCTGTTGTATCGCAGCCAAGGATTATCACTTGTGCAATGTGACACTCTTCTGTTGTATCGCAGCCAAAGATTGTCACTTGTGCAATACGACACTCTTCTGTTGTATCACAGCCAGGGTTTGTCACTTGTGCAATGTGACACTCTTCTGTTGTATCGAAGCCAAGGATTGTAACTTGAGCAATGTGACAATCTTCTGTTGTATCACAGCCAAGGATTGTAAATTGTGCAATGTGACACTGTTCTGTTGTATCACAGCCAAGGATTGTCACTTGTGCAATATGACACTCTTCTGTTGTATCACAGCCAGGGTTTCTCACTTGTGCAATGTGACACTCTTCTGTTGTATCGCAGCCAAGGTCTGTAACTTGTGCAATGTGACACTCTTCTGTTGTATCGCAGCCAAGGATCGTCACTTGTGCAATATGACACTCTTCTGTTCTATTGCAGCCAAGGTTTGTCACTTGTGCAATATGACACTCTTCTGTTGTATCCCAGCCAAGGATTGTAACTTGTGTAATGTGACACTCTTCTGTTGTATCGCAGCCAAGGATCGTCACTTGTGCAATGTGACACTCTTCTGTTGTATCGCAGCCAAGGATTGTAACTTGTGCAATGTGACACTCTTCTGTTGTATCGCAGCCAAGGATCGTCACTTGTGCATGCTATTCATATCCCATTGTACGAAACACAGTGGAAAATGTGGGAGGGGCCTTAAATGTACAGGCAGTCACTTTAGGTTACAGTTTGGAAAGCAGCTGACTTGATGTTGAGATTTCTCATTGATGGTGCTACTTGTTTTTTATGAGTCATTTGTCAGTAATGCGGAATACAACTTAATATTAAACGACTGTGTCTGATATGCCTAATGTGTGCTTTAATTCTTCTAGGAAGCATGCTTGAAGTACTGCCAAGAGAACCCTCGGACATCCAAAAATCATGGAGTCATACAGATGTATACAAAGCACTCTTTGTGTTCTCTGGGGCTGTGTTGTTCTTTCAAGCTCTCTAAAGCTCACTGAAATTACTCATACTAGTTTGCAACACTCAGACCTAGGACAACAATATTCAGGGTAAGGAAGACAGTATTCAACGCAACACTTCTCTTGCAATCTATGAACAAAGCCCTTAAACTGCTACTGAACAGACTGAACATGTGGTGTCAGGCATAATATAAATCCCAGCTGAACTGAGAACCTCAAATCACCATCTGATGTGAAGCAGGCCGCAGCATTACAACACTACATTTTTACTTCGCACTCACTGATTCTTTCTGCAATCCACAGCTGGATTTGCAAACACATGTGCTACCCTGACAATCAGTTTTCAAAGAGCTCTGTGACTGATGGTCTGCCATTTGTGAAAGTGACCAGCATTTGCATTGGTGTCTTTCATTAACTTTCAGCGAGTGGTAAGCAGGGGAAGGTGGCTGGCAGCACTTTGGGTCTCACTGTGCAATCATCATTTGGGTGTCTGATATGTCTGTAGCTTATAGACCATATCTTATCATATGTTATCTTTGGCAGTATCCAAAAGCAGCTGCCTCACTTGCCCCTTTAGAGTGGTGATGACAGTGGTAGAGGTAACCCGTTTTTACCCACTCACAACTACTTGCTTAGAAATTAAACTGGCTGCCTGTTTACAAGGTGCTGCTTTAATTACAGTATGTAAGTGGAAACCCACAGTAGGAGTTAGGACAGTTCAGTTTTAAGCTTGGGAATATAGTAGGGCAAAAACAGAAGGCAGAATGCATTTTACAAACTTACCAATTAACTACAACAGTTTAAAGGAAGAAACATCTGTAGTACTTTATTGTGTATGATTACACATTCTTAACGAGGTAGCTGCTTTTAATTGTGTAGTAAATGCTACTGCTGTGGCAAAATGTCATATTAATTTAAATCCTTCAGCCATTTTGTAAATTAATTGAAACAGCGCTACAACCCCAGCCCTTGTATTACTTGATACAAAAGCACAGAATTTATCTCGCTCTTCTTTTAAGACAAATAGCTTAAAACTTGGCTAAATGCATATGAAGGCATATTTAATTTTAAATCTTTGGAGCTTTAGAACTCCCTTATAATGTGTTGTTGCTGCTTAAATCATGGTGTCAGTAACTGTCAAAAGAAATATAAACTATCCATTAACACATGATGATATGTAAGTTGTGTGACCTTTCTTCATACTCTGGCATGCTCTGACACCACTGACATCTTGGCAGGTCTGTCTGCTGAAATTGTATAAGGGCTCAATAGAAACAACACAGCTCTCTGTCAGCGAAGTCTTGTGATAAAAGTGTTAGTAGAAAAGAGATTATTAGAGGACTGTAATGTGGAATTCTGCCAATATCACCTTTGATTAGAGTTTGTGTTACGTGTTTCTTTCCGAAAGTCTAATTTAATATTCATTTTTTTCCACTGTGTCTCACAGTGTAAGTTGTAAAAACAGATAAGAGCAGAATAATGATGTACTGGTGATGGATCACACTAGTATAAATGTGTATGTCCGCTCGTGTGTGTGTGTCTGTGGAAGAGGATAAACAGCATCTGAGCTGACTCTGTAGACAAACACACACACGTGTATGTATATATGGACTCGTTTGATTTGGTCAACTGGGATTTTTGTCGACATCTATTTAAAAGACTGTATTTGGTCAACTATACAGATAGTCGACAGGTATGTGAGATCGACAATCCTCTCGGAGGGGAATATTCCCATTCCTTGAGAACTGTGTGATCTCTGAGTTAGTATATATAATTAGCAGGGGTGTGGGGGGATGTTGTTTATGTTTTACTTAAGTAATATTTGCATACTCCGAGAAGCAATCTCAGTGCATGTGTACTAGGAAGTCAACATTTTTTTTTGACATATAAAGGTTTACCCTCAGAATATAGACATTCTTGTCACTTGACCAAATGAAAATAAATATATATATATATATATATATATATATATATAAAATATGTATATATGTATGTGTGTGTGTGTGTGTGTGTGTGTGTGTATATATATATATATATATATATATATATATATATATATATATATTTTTTTTTTTTTTTTTTAATAGTCAAATGTAGGGAAACAGCACTAACCACAACACCCATTTTGGAAGAACATGAGGAGAGAAGGAGATAATAGCCAATTTTACTTTAGGCAGTTTAAAGTTATAAACAGTTATGGTTGTGGTTAACTGCTTCCTGTATATCAGGTCATTAGTCATGCATAGTTTGATTCCTGAATATTGTAAAATAAAGTTTTCACTATGCATTAATAGGACTTAACAATTTCCACTTTTCTAAAGACACCTTACTGAAAACAGTTTTAGTGTTGGTTACTGAACATCTTTTTGAAAGTAAATATTATAGAATTTGAGAAATAGCATTAGTGTTTATTATTTTATTTATTTATTTATTTTACATTTGTTGACTGGGCTAGTCTAGTTGGATACATGTCCATTTTCAGTAGAGACCCAGGGAGTTAAGCTCAAAACATAGTAAAAATTACAAAATATAATGTTTAAAAACATGACTAAGTTCACAGGGAGATAGGCTCCAACATAGTAAAATTATAAGATACAACACTTAAGATGAACTAAGTTCAACTGCATAAAATAAATAGTATTTGTAATACAAAATAAAAATTGTGTCTAAGAAGAATGGTAGCATAGAGTATTTGCATAAGTTTAAGTTACAATGTAACAGGTACACTTAAAGTTCTAATGATGTCATTTGTAAGTCATAGAAGGAAAAAGTGAAAAAGGTAGTAAAAGAAATATACAAGGGCTAGAAAAAAGATAGGTTCTATAGATTAAAAAATAAGGGGAAAAGTATGGTTCAGTCAGGTTTAGAACAGGGACAAAGCCAATGAGTTTTTAGATGTTCTTTGAGGTGTTTCTTGAAGAGAGAAGTAGATGAGAGAGATGTGAGTGTCCTAGGAAGCTTGTTCCAGATTTTGCCTACACCGTTAGTAAAAAGTGAGTCCCCAGCTTTATTATTAGATTTGATACTGGAAATTAGTAACTTATTTGCTGAACGAAGTCTTGCAAGATTTTTATATGGGGAGATCAGGCTGGAGAGGATTGGGGTATGATTTGGGTGATAAAGAATTTTTTGTATGATCACCAGTTGATTATACAGCAAATGGTTATGTAGTTCTGACCATCCAAGTTGTTTAAGGTTGTGGCAGTGGTGGGTTCTAAAAGAGGTACCAGTGGCAAATCTTGTTATATTGTTGTAACTAGTTTCAAGCTTGCTTAGATTGTGTTTAGATAGATTGGTGTATATAGCAGAAGCATAGAATAGGGTAGAAGTGAGGTGAGTATGGGTCATCGTGGTTCTGGCTAGAGGTGTGAGGTAGGGTTTGATTCTATACAGGGAGCCTAGTTTTTTATTGACAGTTTGTATAGTATTGTTGATATGATCATCATAGCTGAGGTTATTATCTATAGTGATGCCCAGGAGATGTGTGGTAGTATCAGGGGAAATAGTAGTTCCATTGTTAGAGGTGATTGTGAAGTGGATCACTGGAGACTTTTGGGTGGGAGCAAAAAGCAACAATTTTGTTTTTTTGGGGTTTAGGAGGAGGCAATGGGTGGTAAACCAGTTTTCAACAGTGTTAAATACTGTTTGAGTAAGCGTCTGAAGAGAGATTGATGATTTTGAAGTACAGATTAAAGTAGAGTCATCGGCATATTGTATGCAGGTGGCTTGAGGAAAAATAGTATTGAGATCATTAATAAAAATGGAAAATAGAAGAGGGCCTAGGATAGAGCCTTGAGGGACTCCAGTGTTTACGGGGAGGGGTGTGGAGAGATTGTTGTCCCAGAGCACTGCTTGATGTCTATTTTCTAGATAGGATGTAAACCAAAGTATTGCTTGTGGGTCAAGAGATTGTGCTTTTAGTGCACTGATCAGTAAGTTGTGGTTAACCATATCAAAGGCTTTTGATAAGTCAATGAATAATGCGGAAGATAGAGAGTTGTTATTTCGATTCCTGTTTATGCAGTCAGTAAAGGTTAGCAGGGCGGTAGTTGTACTATGAAAGGGCCTAAAGCCGTGTCAAGCCCAGTCAACAAATGTAAAATAAAAATAAATAAATATGAGTAGTTAGGGTTAATACACTGATCTCCCGTGTCCCGCTATCCCTGCATGGCTACTTCTGTGGCTAGGCCTGAGAAATATGAGTAAATGGGGTTAATACACTGCAATACTGTTATGAAGTGAGGCAGCAGAACGTGACCATAACTGAGGCTGATGCTATTTTTTATTTTACATAAGCTTTTTGAATAAGGAAGAAATTTGTATAACTGTGCTGTCCATGTGTGGAAGAAATGAACTGAGTGGTCACTTATAGCCATGGTAATACTTTTATTTGTACGTGAGCTTGGCACTTACAAAGGCCTGCTGCTGAAAAAGAAAAACAGGAGAAAAGGTCGCAACTGCTTTATGGTTGTTGTTTTCGAGGAGAGGAGATAACTGCCTTGCTTCATTAGCCCAGCCATCCCAGTCACCAGTAATGTGTGTGTAGAAAGATTTAGAGAGAGAGAGAAGAGTGGGAGACATGATAAGAGCTTTGTTTGGGGGGGGGGGGCTGAGAAAAGTGATGGAAACACTATCAAAGTAAAAAGGAAGAAGATTACCTTAATGATAACGTGAAGCAGCGCTTAAATTCTTAGTTGGAAATGAATCCAACGATGTATATATATAAAAAAATGTTGCTACGATAGGTTAAAAGCCTGTCATTGTAAATTGACTCTGCTGGAAAGGACTTGTAAAACAGGAAAACTACCACTGGAGCTATCTACTTAGTGAGACTACTTAAGTTCCCATGGTTATCTTACGTTTTTGATGAGGCTAAAGAGTTCTGTAAATTCAAGCTGAGAAACACTTCATTGTAGGTCAAAAGCTACTTTTTAGTCCTTCTGCCCAAAGTGGGAGATGTTAAGTTTTAAAGAGCTTAGTTTAGATGTAGTTTTACTAATTACCTTGACTGTTGCAGTTTGTGTAACTGGTCTATAGATTAGTCAGTGAAGAAATTCAGAGCTACTATATTTTAATTGTATATCAGTTCTTATTTATTAAGAAAACTATTAATCATATACTAATGCTGAGATACTTGACCATTACTAAGTTTTCCTAAATAAATAAATCAATACATGAGTTAGAATCTACATGATGGGATTTTTATATACTTTCAACATATCCTATGCTGTATGAAACTAGACCATGGAGCCCAATGTGTTTTACTGGACATGCGTTTGCTCAAAATCCCTTTTGGATATCATTCTATATTCTAGTTGATTTAATTACCAACTGGTATCTCACTATAGGTATATAAAATGATTATCAAAGCAACAATGGTCTTTAACAACCATTGATATCAGTGCATTTGCGTATATTATAGACCTCTACTCTTACACAGTGTGTACCACTTACACAGCATGAGGATTTCCTGACTCTAGGATGTAAATAAAGATTATTGAAAATGCTGCCCTTATCAGGGATTTTACCTACCCAAAACATAACATGGTAAAGTACTCAATGTCAAGTAAATAGGTTTAAATATTAACTATGTTAATCAAAACAGTTTGGAGCAAATATTGATAAATCATGGATCTTTCAGCTCCCCATTCATGATTATTCTTTCTGTACTTATAACACAAATCATGATCCCATCATCTTTAATCTAGCAATAAATTCAACGTGAGTTATAAGTAAATCATCTTTTGTAGACATATCGGTTGAAACCATAAAGAAATGTTTATGCACATACACTGGGACGCTAGCAATGAATTCTATGAAATTCTTAAATAATGCATTTATGAACATATACAGTAGCGGACCACAGAAAAGATGTGGTACCTTTATTGGACCAACATAGGTTTACAACATAACTCAAGCTTTCATACTAATAGGAGCACTTTGTCATGAGTTAATAAGTTATTGGTGTTTGATACGTTGCTTTAATACCCAGGAGAGCAAATGTATCATTTATTTCCCATCGGCTGAAAGAAATACTTAAAAAGACCACTGTGGAAAAAAGATGGTATGCAGCCCATCATCTTGGAACCATGACAACCATAACTTAGAGCCTTAGACACAGCCATGTGTGTGCGTGTGTGTGTGTGTGTGTGTGTGTGTGTGTGTGTGTGTGTCTGTGTCTGTGTGTATGTGTGAAAGTCTAAAACCATAGGAGTCTAAGTTCTGGTTTGCTTTAAAATTAAAGGACCGCCATGCTTGAAACATTAAAATCAGTGATCATGTAGCAAAACAAAAAAAAAAAAAAAACTGTACTAGTTAATTTCATTTTGTTTGGCACAGCTGTTACACAGTGAAACATTTGATTTACTGCCCAGTCTACACCCCAGTCATTCCTCACCTATGGCTATCAACTTTGAGTTGTGACTGAAGTTAATTTCTCCAAATCTTTTGGGTTTCTAATACCATGATGGGAATGGACCCCATTCCTAAGTCAACGTACAGCTAAAGTTCATGAAATTAGTATTATTTCAATCTTTGATGTCAGACAAAAGTGCTATTCGCAGCACCTGCAATGTGCCCAGTAATGACTCCTTCTGCAGCTTGTACAGGGTTACATGGATTGGTAACATATCTAAATACGGTTGTAGATTCTTTTTTATAAGACCCGTTGCTCCTACTACTTTTGGAACTGTCGGGGTATCTTTCTTCCACAATGCTCTCGTTTCTGCCTGTAGATCCTGATATTTTATGACTTTGTGTCTCTCTGTATGCAACACACTGTAGTCACTGGGTGTGATGATTTCAATGATCAATGCTACTTTTGTCTTCTTTTCCTAGACAACTATATCCAGTTTTCTAGCATCTATCTTTTGAACTGTTATTTTAATTTCTCCAAGTCTTTTGGGTTTCTAACACCATGATGGGAATGGACCCCATTCCTAAGTCAAAGTACAATTAAAGTTCATGAAATTAGTATTGTTTCACTCTTTGATGTTAGCCAAAAGTACTCTTCGCAGCACCCGCAATGTGCCCAGTAATTACTCCTTTTGCAATTCGCACAGTGTTACATGAATTGGTAACATATCTAAATACGATTGTAAATTCTTTTTTATAAGACCAGTTGCTCCTACTACTATTGGAACTGTCTGGGTATCTTTCTTCCACATGACTCTAGTTTCTGCCTGCATCCACTGTTGGTAATGGGTGATTCCATGTGATATAAATTTTACCATTTTTTTATGATGCTTTGTGGCTCATGTTTCCACTGTTTTTCAGCCACTTTAGTACCTTAATGTTTGCACAATCCCCAATGCAACAGCCTTGCCACATTATTATGCCTTTCAGTATACAGTCCTTTTGCCATTAGTATGTCACAACCAGCAACAAGATGTGTGACTGTTTCCAATTTGGTTTTACAAAACCTACAGTTGTCTGTTTCTCCCACATATTCAATGGACTTTGTAAAGCAGCTTGCATGTAGCCCACTATCTTGGGCTGCCAAAATGAACCTTTCATCTCTTGGTTTGAATTCGCCTCTCCTTAACCATTCTTGCGTCTGTGATTTTACTGATGAGTGGATATTTAGTGAGGTCCCTTCAAGGGATTATGGGATTGCTGGCCTCACTGTTCATGTCTGAGTGAGGAGTTCAGCAGGAGTTCAGCAATCTGACAGGATATTAAGTAGGGGTGTTGTTCCTCTGGCTGCGGGGAGACATTTGAGGTACTTTGGATGCCTTCTGAGCACCTCCCACAGGAGTTGTACCACAAGAGAGGAGACCCTGAGGAAAAGCAAGAGCAGACCAGAGAGAATATCACTTGTCTTGCTTAGGTACAGCTAAAAATTTCCCAAGAAGATTTGCTGAAGGTGGGAAACTTTAGTCAGTTCTGTTTATTTTGCTAACACACTGACCCTCACCAAGAGAAGCACTGAAGAAAATGTATGTATCTGCTGTGGAGGTATGCATCTGGGTCTTTTTAGTATAATATGACAGGTAACAGGTATGAACAGGTAACTGCTTATGTAAAGCAGTGTTCTGAATATACAGAAATGCAAACCGTAACTATCTTCTTCCAGTTTTAATATACTTTGCCACACTGAGTAATGGTAACTAATGTATAAGTAGTGTTGCAAACACCCTTAGCTACAGCTGTCTGATATTTTATAAATCATCCTATTATTAGGTCATTACTACAGCAATTTATATATGCAGCTAAATGTCACCTGTAATACAGAATTAAGTATTTTGTGGCATACAAGAGAAACGAGGCATAAAATCATACAGTAGGGAAAATACTTTAAAGCAACATTTACATTGTTTTGTAGGGATAGTTTTAGATATTAGTAAAAAAAAATGTATTTTAATATTTTCATTTTAATTTGCAGGAATTGTAAATGTTTATATTTTCCTGTGCTCTGTCAAGTTTAAATATTCCACTTTAAGCTCATCCTTTCATCTCACAATTATTTTTGTACAGGTAGACTATTTTACTTGTATTGTTGCCAAATTTTCACCAAATGCATGTATAACTAAACACATACTTAAATTGTAACTTCCGAACTTAACAGAAATATTTTTCTTGAACACTGTGCAACTTCTTATCGAAAATTCAGGATGGGATATAAGAAGCTACCATGATATGTACACCTCTGTGTACATGTGTACGCATTACAGTACCTCTCCTCAATCAGCAACTGCTCTTACATAGTTCTGCATGGTCCTCTACCTCAAAGACATGCAGCACCACTTAGGGCTGTCCATGTGACTATGCTGAATGCTAGTGAGATTTCCCAGGGGAGAGGCATATGTTAATTAAATTACCCATGCACTCTCTACCCAGAACTGTCTCCTGGAAGGCATCTACACAGTTGAGCAATTCAAGAAATCTCTTAGCTGTGTAGGTCAGCATGCCCATCCCTTCCCCCTTGTGGTACTGAATGTAGCCAAAATGCTGTGTTCAACTGCATGCCACAAATTAGGTGTTGGAGCCATTAGACACCAGGGATTATTCTTAAAGTGGTGTAATGGTACCAGTGGCAGTACAGGGATAGGAGGGTGGGAGATGCATTAAACCATCTAGTTTTAGTGTTACAGTGTCATAGCCGCACCGACAGTCCAAAAGAAATGAGGAGGGTGATGCACTAGAAACCTAGGAATACTACTAAAGTGCCATAAAGGCACCAATAGCACTATGAGGATGGGGGAAGCCACCAGACACCAGGGAATAGTGTGATGAGAAGTGCCATAATGATATTAACAGTAGCACGGGATTGGGAGTGGGGAGGACATACTAGTCACCAGGGGATAATAGACAAGTGTTGTAATGGCATTTCAGATGCCACATGGGTGTGAGGAAAATGGTAGGGCAGACAGGTTAGGGAGTATGGCATCTGTGTTTTTTTGGGGGGGGCAGTTACTGGGGGGGGGGGTAAGAATGCCACTACATATGCAAGCAGCTGTTTACTACCATAGAGTGCATAGTCATGGTAGTAAATGCAATTCAGAGACATGCAAATTAGCCAATAATAAGTTCTTACCTAATTGCATCTAGTATGTCTCTGAATTTCAAATTGGCATGTCACAGGAGAAGTGCTTTTTTAGCATGAGCCATATGGTTAGTCTTGAAGTTCCTGTCCTTTAATGTAGTAAGAGATAAGAAATAATAAGACAGGAATATGGAGTGTTATGAGAGCAAACAGTGTGGTACTGTACATAGCTTTATATCACCTCTAAAATTCTGGTTAGATGCAGCAGGCATTCAGCACATTCCAGGGCATCCAGTCCAATGCAAACTTCCAGGACAGACAAAGTAGCTGAGAACCTGACAAAATGTCCATTAGTGAAACTTTTTAAAAACATATTTTTTTCGGTGGAGAACTTCACCCCTGCACATACCCACTGCAGTGGACTGCACCAACTGCACTACTCCTATTTATTGTAATCAGTTCTCAAGTTACTGCACTTTGAAGGTATGGACATCCCCATTATTGTAGTGACCCTCATCTTCTGGTCAAGGTTTTAGTTTCACAAAAGCTTCCGTTTTGCTGACCTGGCTACAAGGTAATTGAATCCATACTGTTTGGGTGGCATACATTAATACTTACTTATTGGTTCATTTAATTTTTTATGTATTTAGTGTTATTAGCATCAGGTAAATAGAATTTAAGTCCCTCAGTCACTGCGTACTGTGTCACTTTGACTTAGTCACATAACCAGACAGTGGTCATGAGCTAAGTCTGGAGAAGGTCTTTGTGGGCTATTGATCTACCCCATTTAACAAATTTGCATAAAAAATCTATCCTGGCTCCTCTCCTTTTTAATATATTTATTAATGCCCTCCACACATGCACTCACCATGCTAGTTTAGTTCAGTGTGCAGACAACTCAACGTAAATGTGCAACCTCAACAATAAATAAGCTCCAAGGAATTACCCAAAAATCATTCTCATCTGTAGAAACCTGGCTCAGAGAAAGAAATCTCATATTCAACATCAAGAAAACAAGTTAATGCTTTTTAACCTCAAAAAGTTGCCAAAAATCAAAAGCAATTTTTTTATCATAAAGTCAGCAAATAGTTTCATAGGTGTTTACTAGGCTAATGACCACAAGGGCCTTTTTAAGCCTAGCCATGCATCCCAGATCTCTGACAAGTACTGATACCTTTGATAAGTGTAGGATGGACCTGGGAGATGAACCATTTACAGGTTACCTGTGTCCATTAGAGACATAGGTGCCAAACCAGGAATGAATTTCCGGTTTCCCATCCAACTGTCCAAGTTGCATTTGAATTTGGTTAGGGAGGATCTCTGCTTCACATGGATAGGGAGCCTGTTCCATAGATGAGGTGGTCTCTGGCATACATACCTATCTCTCCAGCAGGTCCTATTTATATCACAGGCAAGGTTTAAGTCTTTAGAATGGGTAATTCTGGTGCTGTTCATTTTGTGGATATGCAGGAGGTCCATCATAGTGGGATCTGACAATGCCCTGTATGCCATGCATAGATCTACCCTCAAAAGTCTGCAGGAGACAGAATACAGGGATAGGGCCTTGAGGCAGTCTGTACAGGACATTTTACTTACGCCCTGTATTCTTTTAGTGAGGAACCTCTGTGGACATTCCAATTGTTTGATATACTTGGTTAGGCACATACCAAAGGGGGCATTGTACTCAATGATAGGTCTGACGAATGCCAAATACAGTGAAACAATGACTTCCTTGGACTTAGATGCCATACCTTTGTTTATAAGTTGAACAACATAGAATGATTTCCTCACCACTCTAGACATGTGATGATCAAAGGCTAGACTACTATGTGTATCCCTAAGTCCCTGACTACTACATCAACTCTAAGGGGTGTGTTGTCAATATGATGGTCACTAGAGATGGATGATTTCACAAAGGATACTATTACGCATTTCTTGGCATTTAGTTTTAGTTCACAACTCTGACACTAGTTGTTTGTCTATGTCAGCCCCTCCTGGAGAACATCTGTGTCAGTGTGTGATTCAATGACAGCTCCTAATTAACAATCATCTGCAAATTTTGTCAGCCAGATGCCACTGACATTGGCCTTGACTTCAGAGAAGTAATTGCCAAAAATGAGCATTCCAAGGACTGATCTTTGTGGCTGGCCTCTTTGGAGAGGATGACTCCCCAGTTCTAACTTCCTGGGTCCTGTATTTGAGCCAGTTGGCTATCCACTGGGTGACATATGGGTTTGTACCTAACCTCTTGAGTTTGTCAACAATGCCCGAGTGGGGTATTGTGTCAAATGCCTTGGCCAGGTTAAGGTAGGCAGTGTGAATGATTTTGCCCTCATCCATTGCTTTGGTGGCCTTCTCAAAGAAGTCCACCAGGTTGTGTAGGCATGAGCTGCCCTTGACAAAACCAAACTGGGTTGGGTCCATTGTTTGGATGTTTACTATATCTGTGTTGATCATCTCCATTATAATTCTTTCCATGGCTTTACATATAAGACTAGTGAGACTTATGGGTTTGTAGTTCCCAGGGTCTGTAGATGGCCCACCTTTGTGCAGAGGGATGACTGTTGCCTTTCTGCATTCATGAGGCACAAAGCCTGTTTGGAGGCTACAGTTAAACAGTAATTCCAGAGGCCCTGATAGGTCATGTTTTATGCTATTTAGAAGGCATCCTGGGATATTGAGTGGGCCCATTGAAGCAGTGTTCTTGGTCTTAGAGAGAGCACTAAAGACCTGTTCCCTAGTGATAGAAGGGGGAGTTACATTTGATGATATTTCCCGAGGGAGTAAAGTTGGAGCTGAATTTATCAGCCAAGAGGTTTGCTATATCTTCTGGCTCAGTAAAGCTGGCCCCATTTACAATGAGCTATGCACACAATTGTGTATTGCCTTTGAGTTTGCGGACATAGCTAAAGAATGCTTTGTGGTTGTCCTTGGCCTAGGAGGCCAAACTTACTTCAGATTTGGCTTTGGTAGACTTTATTTGTCCTCTGAGTTGTTTGTTTAGTTTGATGAGAGCGCTTTTATCCTGCTGGGTGCTGCACCTCCTAATTTTTGAGTTAGTTCTGTACTTCTTCCTGGTGGGTACAGCTGCCTCTGTGCAGCTTTTAACATGCTTGTAGAGGGTTTCTGTGAACAGTTCTGCATAGGCAGCAGGGTTCTCAGTGTTTATAGGGGCTTGAAAATTTTGCACGTTCTCAATTAATAGCAGCAGGTTTGCCTTAGAATAGTTCCTGAATATTCCAGGTTTAGCTGGGGATCCAGGTTTTATTTTTACTTCAAAGGAGACCATTTTATGGTCTAACATTACCAGAGAAGGCATTACAGTAGAGAGGAGTGCAGTAGTCTCCCACATTAGTGAGGACCCGATCTGGTATGGTTGCACCCCTGATTGATTTATGGTCCAGGGAGTTTGTGTTTACAAAATCCAGAAATCTCTGTGTATGTACATTTGATGTCATATAGAATTCCCAGTTAGTAGTGGGGTAATTAAAGTCACCCATGAATATGGTATCAAGTTGGATGGTTATTGTTTCTAATAAGTCTAAATACATGGTAAGGGTTTCCTGGGTCATAGAGTGGGACTTATAGCTTGCAAGGAACTGGTACTGGATTTTACCTACGGTGATTTGAACATGGAGCAGTTCAAGTGCATTGTCCTGTTTGACCAGCCTTGAAATTTATTTATTTTTGATGTAAATAGAGACACCTCCACGTTTAGTCCCTGCCTGTGAAGGAACTAGTCTAAATGTGTGGAAGGTATTAGAACCTTGTACTGTTGATGTGCTCTCCACGGCTTTAAACCAGTGACCGCACAGACATCTGCATTCTCTATGGTAAAGAGAGCTTCTAGAGAATGGAGTTTTTGGTTAGACTCCTAGCATTGAGCTGTAATACCTTTAGATTTTCTTGGTTTTGATTTGCTATGTCGGACGTACTTTCAGTTTGGCACTGCCTAAAAAAGGCACTATGAGGAAGACAGTGTTTTAGCTAATATTCAAAAGCCTAGAGGGGAGAGGTGCAGAACATCCCTGGCAAAGCAGTGTGGTCTGCTGACCATCTCCTTCCATACTGACAAATATTGCACGCCTTAGAATGACAGCAGAAACTAAGCCAATTATTAAAGTCAATCATCTTTTGTTCATATTGTGGCATCATCCTTGGAGAAGGTAAAATGCTGCTCAATGCTAGGCTCATATCAGCCTGAGAGACGCATTCTGAGAGCTCCATGATGTCTCTGTTCATATAGTTTATGGAGGTTCATCTCAGGTCATTTACTCCCACATGGATTATGGCTGAGCCATATTGGTAACTGTGGTCCAATGACCTGAGTGCATGCATAATGTGGTGGATCCTAGCCCCTGATAAGCAACTGATCGTAACTTTAATAATAATAAATGATAATAAATAAATAATACTGTCATTGAAAATGTAACTCACACTTAACTTCGAGACATTATAATAGATGACACTCCCAAATATGATCACCATATACTGCACACCATGAAATCTACTCAGCAGAAACTAGGCTGTCTTTATAGGATCAAGGGATTCCTTAAATATTCCTTAACCTATTAACCTATTAAGATACTGCAAGAAAAGCTCTAGCCACCAACTTCTTACTGCTGACTTTCTTATATGCCACTCCTATCCTAACAAACTTAAAAAAAAAATACCCTCAAAAAAGAAGCTTGCCTCCTGCTACAATAAATTAGCTAAGTTTGACACCAATCACCCTCAAAGGAAGCACCGTTTTCATAGCTTAAAGCAATTAAACTGGATTGAACTACACAACTACCCAACATATTCACAACTAACTACAGCAGTGGTCCCTAACCTTTTTTGCATCATGGGCCGGTTTCACATAAGAGGGTTTTCCAGGGACCATTGCACCCACATAATAAGCAAGCAATAATGCCTGACAGGGGGTGTGTTAATGTTTAATTAATGCCACCCAGGGGCGTTATGGGGCCTGACATTGCACTTAGAGAATGGGCTCTCTGTAAAATTGTTATGTTGTACTTATTTATTAATATTTTTTAAGTACTATATTATTTTTTTATATATATTCTTGATGTAAAATTCTTCTGTCTAATGTATCAAGCTTGCTGTAGTATATGTTAATGGTGTTGGAGGAAGCATTTTACATCCAAAATATAACACTTAAAAATATCCAAGCATTTATTTTATTTTTTGGTCCTTTACTCTTAAAATGTTTGGTTTGTTGCCAGTCATTGGAGATTGAAGTTACTAAATAATGGCATACATTTGAGTTTCAGACTATTATTTTCTTAAGAAAATTCATACTAACACAAATCCTTTTATTTAAGTAGGTTTGAAATTTTATAAGAGCAGTAATTAAAATCTGTTCCTATTTTTCAACCTTTGTTTCCTCTTTATTTTAGGGATTATCCAGATTTCTTCAGTTGAAAGGTCCAGAGGTATGCATACCTCTTTACTGTCACTCTCACTCACTCTCTCATGAACACCTCTGTTTCAGAAAATGTATGCTAACATAAATCCTAAGATTTCTTGTGGGGAGAGGTTGAGAGGTACACAAACCCCTTAAGTGGTGCTGCTGCTGCCAGGGATCACTCTCACTCTTCACTCTCTGTCTCTCTCTATCTCTGTCTCTCTCACACATACACACACTCATGCATCCACGCACATGAGCACACACACAAACATGCACACAGATGCACGCACGAGCGCAGACACACACACACAGACATACACATGCGCACACATGCACGTGCGCGCACGAGTGCAGACACACACAGACATGCACACACAGACATGCACGCACACACATACATACACACACTGACACACACACACACACACACACACACACACACACACACACACACACACACACACACATCCATGTTCACACACACGCACACATTTGTATCCACACACACGTACACATACCCACCCATGTATCCACGTACACACACACATGCGCGCGCACACACACACACACACACACACACACACACACTGACACACACACATATGTATCCATACACACACACACACACACACACACACACACACACACACACACACACACACACACACACACACACATGCATCCACACACACACACACACACACACACACACACACACACACACACACACATCCATGTTCACACACATGCACACATTTGTATCCACACACACGTACACACACCCACCCATGTATCCACGTACACACACACATGCGCACACACACACACACACACACACATACACACACACATATGTATCCATACACACACACACACACACACACCAATGCATCCACATGCACATGTGTACACACACACACACACACACACACACACACACACACACACACACACACACTATTGTTTTCGAGATGTTCAGCACCATATTGTGTTAAACTGGTGCGACATATCACCAAAAACGTTTTGTGGGTTGGTGACACAAGTTTTAATTCCTAAGATAGTAAGACTGAGTACCAAACCATCTACAAAAATTATGTATGAAGTGTACTTCCATAATTAAATGTAAGGTGTGCTTCCATAATTAAGTTTAAGGTGTGCTTCCATAATTTAGTAGTTGAATTAATAAATGCAACATAAACAGTGGTTAATGGATGAACAACTGCAGAGAGTCCCCTTTGTGCTATGATGACCCACTACCTTTTACTCTAGCTTGGCATGTACATCCTGTGAAAATGACTGACATGGTTTTAGTATGAAGGAGCTAAAGGCTATCTTTGAGGAGCATGATTATTTCTTCATGGTCTACACCACTTAAACCCCCAGACAAATGACTGGACATTAATTGTCCAGTAAACGCTCGTCAGTTTACAAAAAATGTGCATGCTGACTGAATGCAATTAACAGTGTGCTCATTGTAATTTTTTGATTAAACATATTAATGATTCCAGACAGCTATGTTTATAAAAGATAGTTATAGCTGATACGAACCCCACTTCACAAACAGGCAAAAGCAAAGTCAAGTTACAGAAGTGTGGAAAACAACCCTCCATCTTCCTCAAAAGGAACATAAAAAATTTAAAATAATAAATAATATAGAAAGAAATGTAACCCACACTTCAACCTTGTGATGAAACCATTCCAGCCATGGGTAAATTGCACTGATGAAGGCTTAATAAACTTATAGCCGAAACCGGTCTGTTTTGTTCTCCTATTCAATTATAAATAAACCTTTCTGTCACAGTTTGCTGTTTTTCTGTTTTAAATTTCACATTGTCCACATTCAGTTATGGATTATTGATGATGTAAACTAAATCAGTATAATCATCAGCATCCTACATCATGTTCACTCAGCATCCCACATCGTGTTCACTTAGCATCCTGCATCATGTTCACTCAGCATCCCACATCATGTTCACTCTACATCCTACACCATGTTCACTCAGCATCCCACATCGTGTTCATTCAGCATTCCACATCGTGTTTACTCTGAGTTCCCCATCGTGTTCACTTTGCATCCCCACATCATGTTCACTCTGCATCCCACATCGTGTTAACTCTGCATCCTACATTGTGTTCACTCAACGTCCCACATTGTATTCACTCTGCATCCTACATCATGTTCACTCAGTGTCCCACATCATGTTCACTCAGCATCCAACATTGTGTTCATTCTGCATCCTAAATTATGTTCACTTTGCATCCCCACATCATGTTCATTCAGCATTCCACATCATATTTACTCAGCATGCCACATCGTGCCCAGTCAGCATCCTGCATCATGTTCACAAAAGTAATTAAACCAATACTGGTTTTGTGATGACAGTGAAAATTCATGTTGAACTTCAGAGAGATGCCCAGAACATACCAAGAGTATCTCTAATTCAATGTCAAATTTTCAAACATTTTTCAAAAATAGTTCCATAGAGCAGTTGTTTTAACATTATTAATAAAGTGTGTATCTTTTTAAAATGGTCTTGAAACAGCACTGCATCTCTTTCTATCCTTTTGATAAAAAAATTACTCCAGGAGGGAGCAATGAAATATGAGTCAAAAACCACTGTAAAAAGCATGCATATTTTCGGTAAATCTTATATCAACCGTATCATATCTAATATAAGGTCACTTATAAATTTGTAGTAATATTAACTTTAACTCATCTTGCTCCAATAAAGAAAAGAAAAAAAATCGTATTTCAGAACTGTAGCCCATAATGAGTAGGAAACAGTGTGAAAAAAAATATAGTCAAAACGATGAATACACACTGCTGGAGCTTAGACAACTACTCAGCACCAATGACTTTAACATAGTATCACTAACTTTATTATTGTCAGGATCAAATACAAAACCTCCTGACCAAATGGTTCACTGCTTGCAGCATGCAGCCCACCCAGCTCTTAATGCTGATAGTGCCTGGAACCTATGCTGCCTCCCTCCCCCACAGGATGGGCAGGTTGGTGTCAGCCATTCACTCCCACCTCCCCTACCCTACCCTGCTGTCTGGTCACTCCAGAACCCCTGCAGGCACTCAAACATGGGTTTTCTGAAGTGCAGTAAGGGTTTTATCCCCTCTGCACCTCAGAGGCAGACACATTCTTAGGAGTCTAAATTAGCTGTTGATCATTGAAGATATCAGATAATGCCTTTAACTATTCTAGCAGTGGTGGATTAAGGATGAGAACTCTGTCAAGAAATGAATCGACACCCAACATGAAGATGAAATCCATTACCTTCACTTTAGGAATAATTCAGTTACGATTAAAGTGAAACAAGCAAATACCATCTCTTGGAAGGAGCTTGAACTTCTTTAAATAATTAAAATCTTGGGCACATTTCTTTAGGATAATATGCAACAGTTACACTTCAAATAGAAAAGGTCAGAACACGATAACTAAAAAGTTTTACAAATTGTATATTTAAACAGTATTTCACAGTTTTGTTTTGTTTTTTATTTGAATTGCCATGTATCCCCTGGCACTGTCAGGCAGTCATCTTTAAGAATAGCATAACTCTCTCCAAGTTTTAACTCTGACTTTTGAGGATACAGATATGACATGATTGTATGAAACTACAGGCCTCAAAAGAAACATAATAGCATAAGAAATGCTGTCCTCTGATCCCTATTATATTAAACTAAAACATGTCACAAATAGAATTGTATGTGAAATTAAAATGCCTTTCATCATAATACCATTACAAACTGGCCTTCTAGCTCTAGCAGATGTCATGGTTACAACCAGTGAAATCTATTCACCTTAGATACAGGCAATAATATACAGATTACACACAAATGAGTCACTGGACTTCAAAATCAACTCCCAGATGAGAAAATATCAGGAATTTCCAAAAAGAATAGGAGCGGGAAAGTGTAAAAGAGTTTTAAGAAGTTGTAAAATATCAAATAATAAAGATGTTTTCTTGTACAACACACCATGTAGTACAGTACATAATAAGGTAACAGTAATCAAATATGAAATGGAACAAGCAAATAAAATAATAAACAGAATATCAGTTCATAAATAAACAGTAATATGAAAAAATACCAAATATTCCATGATTAAGTATTCATTCCTTTAGGATATAAAGTAACATATTTAAAAACAAACACTCAAGTTGCATGAGGCATTAGTTCACCACACCACTGCTAATACAAAACAAAAATCTGAAAGAAATTCTATTCTTGTATATAGAGTCTCCCATTTAAGTAACCTATCTGTTTCTGATGCATTACATATGAAAACATAATCTGAATTTCAGTATGTTAACTCCTTTCAAAGAAGCTTTCAAAATCCTGCAATGTAGCTCTGCAAATAAAAATCAGATTGCTAATGTAACAATTACAAAATACCACAGAAATTATATTGCAAATTGTATTAAAATAAAAAAGGTATTTTAATTTCACTCACAATTCTAAAGGCAATCTTTGAACATTAACTGTTCATATAATAAGTTCATGACCCAAGATTTGGATGGACTAAAAACTAAACCATTACCTGTTTTTTTTTTTTTTTTTTTTTAAGAGTAAATATCAGTCAAACTGGTATTTGGATTAACTGCAAAATGTGGCCCTGCCATACAAAACAAAATCTATTTTTGCAAGTAATACATTAATGTCTTCCTTTGCTTATGCGGGTTTTCATCATTTACTGCACTTTCTTCCTATGTTCCAAAAATGTGCAAATGCATTGCTTGTACGCTGCCTGTGGTGTGTGTGTGTGTGTGTGTGTGTGTGTGTGTGTGTGTGTGTGTGTGTGTGTGTGTGTGTGTGTGTGTGTGTGATCTGCAATGAGGTGGAATTCCATTCAAAGATGTGAGCCTATACCTTGTACTTCCTGAATGCTGGGATAGGTTCTAGCTCTGACTCCCCTGTGTCCCTGTATTTGATTAAAGTGTGTAATCAGATAATGAATGAATACTTGAAACATGAGAGAGAATTAAAGATCCCACAGACGAACTGGCAACATTATAACAAATCAGGACAATAACAGTGAACATCTAATAGCAAAGTTATTCAAAATGCCTGTTCTGAGAGGAATGTTTTGTCACTTGCATATCTGAGCATGAGTAGGTGAGTGTATAACCTTATAGGTTCATAGGTTGGTACTGGCCTATCTGCCCAAAGGCATATATTAGCCCAGCCACGTTGTGCGGTATTCACTGCCCCTTTAGTAGTTTCCTAGACCCTTGTACTAGCAGCTAGTACCCTTGGCCCTATCTAGTAGTGCTGTTGGTGTGATCCCCGGTGTGAACTTTCTGTTACCCATCCACTCATCAAGGTTCCTCTTGAAGAGTGATAGTGAGGGGCTCTGTCTTATGTAGATCGGGACCCTGTTCCATAGTAAGGGAAGACTGGTAATATTCTGCAACACTACAGTCTCTGTCCCAAGGTCATAAACTGCCATGTCCCCAGATTACCTGACTGGGAACAAATACTTAGAGTTCCATTCTTGTCAACAAGCTAAACAGTTATAAATAGGAGTATGTAGCAGACAAGGCTGGCCATTTAGATGTAGATACCAGCAGCTTGTCATAATCTAGCTATAAATACCTTCACATAACAATGAAGTAAACAGATAATCAACTATGAGCTTTATAGACTGAAAAAATAAAAATAGTTAATAAAGATTTAGCAGCAGAAATATTAATGTGCATAGAGCTAACAGGAAATAATCACTTCGAACAAATAGATTATAAGATACAAAAGAATACCTGTCTTTTAACTAAAAGAATTACAGAACCAAAACAAAAAACAAAGAAACAAAAAAAAAACAAACAAAAAAAAAAAAACAAAAACAAAATTACAGGTCTGCACACCACAAGCTCTAGGATACAAAAAACAAAGACGCAGTTAAGCAGACTTTCACATTTACCTGGTGATGAGTTTGTTTTTCCTGATCCTGGCTAGCTATGGCGTTGCAGAATTTACTAATTGCAGTTTTACATTTTTTATCTTCCTGGCTTAAAATAGCCATAGATCTTGAAATCACAGGGCAGAAGAATTGCAGTTTTTATTTCACATGTCTGCTGTACATTTCAAATCTTATGTAAAATTACTGTACTTCACAGAAAAATGTAGGTACAAACATTCAGTTACAAAATTGCATACTTTTCATGCACTGTATAGAAAAAGGTCACAAGTCCTCATGTATTTTCATGCCACTTAAAAACACACTTGCAGATTCATGTCACATGTTTCAGTTTATCTGCTGCAGGTTTTATAAGACTAATATGTGGCTAATAGCAATGTTTCATTGTTAGTCAAAAAACTGTGGCAGATTTATTGCCAAGTATCACACTATACCTTTATTTCTTTTTCCAAAACCAGTCGAGAATGATAAAATAACCATTTTCAGTTTGTGGTGTGGGTACGATGCAGTAATAATAGTTATATGGTATCGGTATAGCAGACAGATAAGAAATGGAAATGAATAAAGCAATGTGCCATTGAAATAGAAGTCATTTTCTAGACTGTGCCTTTATTGCAGAATGAAGAGAAGGGTCAATCTCTCTCCATGATGTAAAAACAAGACCAGCAAATTAATGTCCGTTCTTAAGCATGTGATATCATGACAAAACACCTGTGCTGTTTAGCTGGATGCAGTATTTATTTGCATTTGTTAATTAGGATACAGCACTGACCATAACTGAACAATTCTAGTCTCAGCCCAGAAAGAAAGAAAGAAAGAACCAGTGTTACAGCCTAAGCTGTGCAGAGAAGAATAGAAAAAATAAATAAAAAGTAAAACAAACACCCTGAAGGGTTTGTACGCAATATGCACAAAAGCCTGAAGTTATCATATGCTCTGTAGTATGTTGTTGTGTCTTTTGGCTTTTCCCGGTTAGGGGTCACCACAGCGGAACTCCGGTCCGCTAATGATTGGTAGTTGATTTTTACGTGCCAAGTTACCAGCCCTGACGCACAACCTTAAACGAAAGTACGCCCATTCACGCATGTCTCCACGCATAAGACGCTCTAGCTGAGAATCGAAGTGGACAGCATCTTACTGTGAGTCGACAACGCTACCGCAGCACCACCACCGCTCTGTAGTATAATGGTATGAAATGCCAGAACATGAAGAAGAGGCACTAAGGAATCAGGCCAAGAGCATAAGAAAAGGTGGAAGAAGTTACATGAACTGAAAAAAGGCACTAGCATTTTGCTTGGTTATGGAGACGTTTTTCATGAAGCTGTAGTTTTAAAATTATATTCATGCTAATAACACTGGCAGCTTTCTGAAGTTTGTTTATTCTTTGTTAAACTGAAGTTTGAAAAATCCTTGTTTCTTGATCAGAAAGTACCTCTGTACAGTGAATGCAAATGATCAGTTTACATATAAAATAATCATCATCCATGCCTCTAAATAGCAGCTACTATATTCATTTTCTGCTGTGAATAAATGGATATATTATAAATGCTGGGTCTCAGGTCTGATATTTGCCATAGCTTGAGGTTGCCTGGGCCTGATTAGATTAAATGTCAGTTTATGACTTTGGTAATTGAGGTAGCTTCTGTACCAAAACTTGAACACAGTGTTTCAATTGTATTATATCAGAAGTATACAAAGAATTGTTGAAGTCTCAGGAGTAATATCATTTTGGTAACAAGAGAGCAAAATATGTTTTTTGTTGCAAAATTATTTTTATTACTTGAATTTGAGAAGAGTTTGTGCTTATAACCATGAGTCATTTAAAAGAGATTCTTGTGGTAACATTTTTTGAAAACAAACTATTAACTTTTTTTTTCAGCAGAGCAAATACAGCAGCCTTGCTCTGACATGTTTCACTCAAAATGTTTTGCACAGTATTTTAATATTTTGGCTGAAGAACAAAAAGATTCAATTGTAATCTAGGAAAAAAAATGATGCTTATAAAATCTCCTTTAGAGAAATCCTAATGAAATGCACAAAAAATAAATATTGTTTGTTAGTCAGTAATTGACTTCAGAAAGATCTTTAGGGTTTTGCGGTTGATGTGTCTAAATGTTTGGATGGAATCACAGATTTTTGCTTTGCTAGACTTGGGAAAGAGGGCAAAGGTAACTTCTTCCCTTTTCTATGGGTTTGTGTAACTTCAAAGATGGTATACATAAAAATCAGTGGTATAATTGCTGGACATCCATTGGGTGGGGGTGGGGGGGTTGAGCATTTTGTGTTTATAGTGCCATTTACATGAGGATGTAATCTTTTGAGACTATAAATGTGTTTGTGGCAAATAATCATGTGACTTTAAATGACAGAAAATAATCATAATGAATCGAACGCACTGTATTCTAAGTTATTAAAAACCTTCCAAATTATCAGAGTCATCCTGAGATTACGGTTGCCAGACCAAACTTGAAAGCTGTGTCACAACCTTGTCAGATATAGTTACATTTTTGGATAAGGCCTTACGGTTACAGGCAGACAGAAAGTTTCCCATTTAGCTAAAAAAAAATAATTTCTAAATGTTAAAGTGAAATCTCCTGTGCATTTTGCATTTAAGAAAAGATTCAGTACAGTTGCTTTTTTCTATGCTGTAGAAGTAAGCAGTGGAAACTGCCATAGTCATATGACTATATGTATTAAGGCATAGGCACACATAAATGACAGAAAAGAAAACAAACCGCATTAACATTTTACCGCTACACGTATTATATATTACATATATGTTTTCTTTCTTTTTAACAATTTTCATTCACTTGACCATTACATAAATTGGTCAATTCCTGCCTTGCCTTAACCCTCACTCCTCCTTCTGAACATTTTTCTGCATGTATTGTTCCCACAAATTCTATTTATTTCCATGTTATTTGCTCATTCGCTTTTGTAAAGATCCAACTTCCAGTTCTGTTACCCCCTTTAAAATATCCAGTACTTCGATTACTGCTGGTTTAGATTTTGATTTCCATTTTCTAGTAGTTGCTTTTTGTAAGCCAATACCATTAAACTTAGTAAGCATTTAATATGTATAGGCTATACAGATCCTATGTCCCAGATCAAGAATCCTTTCCCTAGTTATATGCTTTCCCAATATTTCTACAAAGTACTCTATAGGGATTTTTTTATTTTTTTCAACTTGTTACACTCCCCAAAAACATGTTCTCAGTTACCTGTCTCTTTCACAACACACCTCCAGCATGTGGTATCTACCTGAGGAAAAAAATGTTTGAAGTCTGTTTGGATTATAAAAATACCTTTGCAACACTTCCAAGCAAAATGCTAAACTTTCTAGACTTTGCTGCATACTTGGTTGCCATAATTTTAGTAAAATGTTTTCGCCCTTCATAACCACACTAAACACATGCATCACAACCAACAACCAGTCACACATTAGCAATTAGCATTGAATCCACAAGTTATACAATTACTTAAAGATTAAACCATGTGTACGAACTGATAAATATTACAATAAAATACATTAAACGGTGTATGAAGATCTTGTAAATGTTAAATGAAGCATCAGAAAAACATATTAAAAATTCATGGTAACATTAGTTGAGTTTTAAGTACACTGTATAGGTATCCTAAAATATTAATATATGATAAGAAAGTGAATGTGAATAAAAATAGATAAATATTGCAAGTTTAAGTATAACTTAGCTGACCTGAGTTTTTGTTCCACTAAAGACTTGGTCTTTGTTACATTTTCCTGTGTTCCAGGCTGGTATATTTTCAGCTTTGTTTTTTGTTTTTTCTTGTTCTTCTAAGTTTTTATTATCAAAGTGCATGCTATCCTTTTATCTTGACTATCATTGTTCTATTCATGCTGTCAATTGTTTGCTTCCTCTCCACAAAAAAAAAACACATTTATCCACATCCCGCAATTATGCCAAAACCTTTGCCATTCTCTGAGCTACTATAGACATAAACACTTTATTATCATGGTTTAAAGTTGAAATGGGTCTATTTGAAGCTGGGTCTGAATGATCTTTACCCTCTTTGGCCATTACAGTCACCAAAACTTTCTTCCAAGATGCTAGTGCTTCTCCTGTTTGTAAAATACTGTTTAATGAATCCTTCCAGATCTTTATCAGTTTTTTTCCTCCTAACTTTTAAACTTCCACATGAATAACATATGTTCCTGGAAATTCTCTGTTGATTGATTTTACATCAGCATTTTATTATTTACTTCATGTCTTAACTAGTAATTGTTGAGATTTTTCTTCTCCTAACCTTGGCATAATTAAGTCTTCAGAAACATTTCCATTTGAGCCTTTACTTGGTGTCCACATTCCTCTGCTTTATACAAAAAGTTCATAAAATTTCTGTAATCTCTGTAATACCACTGTAAGATCTCTGATTACTTTACTTGTTATAGGCTCCCTATGTTTGGTGACAGCCCTTTGTACTTTCTGCTGTCTAAGTCATTATGTTAAAAGTTTTTGTGCTTTGGAGACTTTTTCCAAAAACTAGTTGCTTATCAACAGCCTTTCTTAACTCATGCATATTATTTAAATACTCCGTTGTTTTCCATTTATCACTCTGTAGTTGCTCCTCTTCCTCTGTTAGATTTCCCTGATTCTGTAATACTTTAACCTTTGTCAGCTCCTGTAAATAACTTCAAATATGTCTTTGTCATACTGCTTTCTCTTTTATTTCTACCCTATTTTTAAGATCCATTTTCATTTTATCCCAACCACTCTTGATCCTTTCTGAAGAAATTTCTATCAATCATAACTGTTGAATAATTTCCAGTACTCCTCCCTAAAATTCCTTTCTTCTTCATAGGTAAGTGGGGAAAGCCATTATCTAATTTGTACTTCATTGCCCTATACTTTTATCATAGTTTTTATTGTTGCATGATCTGAAATACTTATTTGATGGGTGTCAAAGCTTTCAATCAAATGCATATACTTCTGTGAAATATAATTTCTGCCCAGTCTAACACAGTTATTGCATCTCAGGGAATAATGTGTAAACTCTACTGCCCTTTTTGTTATATTTTTCCATTCTATGACACCTGCAGTATCCTATTTATTGCAAATCAAGTTCCAATCTGAACTTGTAAATGATATTCCCTGCTGAAATCTGATTATTTCTCCCAAATATTTCTTAAGCTCCATAATAGCAGGTTTTGATGGAACATAAATACATGCCAGTATAATCCTAATCCCTTGCTTATAGCCCCTTACTACCACAAATTTACCATTACTGTCTTGTCTTTCTCTTCTGTCACTGCGGAAGCCCCTCTAAGAATCACTGTTGTTATTCTTCTTTTTTTGATCATTTCATCATTCATTGCCAAATTTACACACTCATTTCTATCCAAATGTGTTTCTTGCAACATTGCTGTTTTCGCCACACCTTTATTAATATAAATTTTTTTTTTGCTTTTTGTGTACACCTTTAAGGTAATTTACATTCTATGATACTATGGACAGAATAGCCATTATGATAGAAAGCTATATCTCATAGCTATTGTACATGACAATTCTTTTTAATGTCTGTTTCCAACTTTTGGCTGACATGCTCACACTAATTTTTGACAGGCTGATCTTTTATGAAGTTGCTTCCATTCATCTACATTTGCACCTCTGTCATATTATTATTATTTGCTTCAATGAAGACACTCAAACTAAGAACTAAATGCATTCAAAACTGTATATTTTCTATAAATTAAGTTCCCCTAAAAATAGGAGTAGTATACCCAAATCAATGGCTGTACCCACAGCTATTACTTAATCTAAGTTAAGGTTACCCATATTAAGGCACAAGTTCCAGGATATGCCCCCACTTACACTGTCTTTTATCTCTTCTTTTCTTACCTTTATTCATCTCCTAGATGTGAAAAACAGTTTGCATGCTTTTAGGAAATACTTTTAGCCAAATCAATAAACTAAATTGTGCACTGTTCTGTTAAATGTATGAAAGTATTAAAGCTGAAGGGGAGGCTGTTGGTTCTTATTCACTTCCTACAGTTTAAAACTTTGTTTTTAACCAAATTGCTTGCTACTGTACTTGCAAATGTTATATTTTTCTTGTAAAGAGTGCTCAAAACTCTCAAGATTAATTGCTTGCACCTGCAGACAGATGGTTTTTGAGAAAAATATTCCTTGATGAGGGAAAATTAAACAGCTAACAGCATTGCAGATGCATGAAAAAAAAAAATGTTTGTAAATTTCACTCAGAATGCAATGAACACATTTCCCATGCCCAACTGCCCACTGACCACATTTGCTAATGGGGAAAAAAAATAAGAACTTTGCAAATGTAAGAAACTTACCATTTCCATTCCATTCATTGTTTTGTCTTATTTTACAAGACTATTTGCTTAAAAACCCTGCCTATAGTTTAAGCCAAGAATATTAATCTAGATACCCCCTATAAAAAGGGAGATTTTTGTCTTAATTCTATTTGTACTAAGATCAACACATTTTACACCCCAAAAGTCCAAAATCACACCATTATATTAACTTTACCTTGCTTCTATCTGGTGTTTCTTATCATATTACAGTGTAAAGCCTGTATGTCTTACAACTAAGAAGTACTTTCTTGCTTTAATGTTTTAACATATACAGCAGCCACTGATAAGACTCCCCCACATCACACTTATAATATCCCTGACTGCACACTATACAAAACTACTTTACAGTTAAATATACAGTTTAAACATCATAACATTTTTATACAAATATTAATAAGAACAAAAATGTTTACATATAGTTACATTTTCATTCCTTTTCATGTCTTTCTAAACATTTAGGACATAAAGTGGGGTATATCCCTTACAGTTTACCTACAAGTTTAACAAGATCAAGAAAATTCCAGTCCTTCTCGACCACTTTTTCTTTCAAAACCAACATTCAGATGTCTGTTCCTATATTCAATGGAACTGATGCTTTTAGTCTCCCATTTATTCACTAATTTCAGTGTTGTGGGTCTTCTTGCTGACCATCTCCATCTCCCAACTCCAGTCTCTGGCTCAGGTCCAAGGTACTCCTGATTCTTCTAGTCAGCTCGTGTGCTTTTTTTCTTTCTCAAGCATTTTCCTTTGGAATAAAGGAGAAGCTTCAACTTTATTGTCAAAGAACGAGAAGCTCAGGTCCCTGCTGCTTGCTGGCTCACTTTTTTATTTCCTTCTTAGTCTATTCTGCATCAAAAAGGTATTTAATCCTCCAGGAAAAAATATTGACAGGACTGTTGGATGCAGCAGCATGAATCGCACACTTACCTTTTGACATTTACTTATTTCTAGGATAAACCTATTTCTCTTCTCCATGGTGTACGGTGAAAAAATATTTTTCACAAATACTATGTTTTCTCCAATATTGTAATAATTTTCCTTTTTTCCACAATTTTGTCAGGATGATCTCTTTCTGTTCTTATGATTGCATCTTTAATAATTTAGGTCTTGTATGCCTTCTCATGGTCAGGTTTGGAGCATACACACTAAATGCCTTTTCAATTAACACATCTTAGTATAAAACAGTATTCCAGTAGCTTATTTGTACTTTCATAGAATTAATACAGTTTTGCCTTTCAGCTTCTCTGGTATAGCAGAAAAGTTCAGGTACTGTCTGCATATTCTTTTAACTCTACTATTTTTTTAACTGATCTTCTTAAGAAAGCTCATACTCAGCCAGCATTTTCTTTCCAGTCTCTGATTTTTGCAGTTCTTGAGGGCATTTTATTTTTCCTCTAAATCATTAGAAGCCATCTCATGTACCAAAGCTGAAACTTGAACTGCTTTTTCATGGCTCATAATTTGGTTTTACTACATTAAGGTCCAAGACTATTAATATGCAGGTTCTAGATTTCCAGCAAATTTATTGCTTCCAAACCAAGAGACTAATGACTGAACAACTTCAGGATTCTTCCTAGCCATAATTTTTTCTTCTCCTTTTGTGGTTGATTTTTTTCCTCAGCTTCTCCAAATTTCTTCTCTGTTGGCAAACACATAGTTTAATTAGGCAGTTTAATGACTAGCCAGTGAACAAATTTTACCCAGACTGATTTTCAAAATATATGTTTTCACAGTAGGTGTGTTGATTAGTGTGCATCTTAGGATTTCTTTTCACGTCAGAGTTTCACAATATTTGTGAAATAATACATTATGAGTACAAGTCAAAAAAATGTAGTTGTGGAGTAAAAAATTATGTTTTAAAAAGTGAGGATAGGTGGTACAGTGATGTTCATGGTTAACATTTCTCAGTGCTTGCTTTTGTAGTTCAGTTCCTAGCTCGGGTGCATGCTGTGCAGAGTCGGCACATCCCCCTTCTGTTTTGTGGGTTCCCCTTGATGCTGTCATTTCCTAATACATCTGAAGGACATTCTGTAGGTTAATTTGTAATCGTCCAAATTGCCAATAGATGTGCAGTCTATGTATTTGTGAAGTGTGACGGACTGGTGCACAGGCCAGACCAGTTTCTTTGGCTTGTGCCCAGAATTCTGGGATAGATCCTGGCTCCCTCAAGGCCCTGAACTGGATTAGATAATTAGAGGGTGAATGAAGTGTTATGGGTGACATTCATTAGCAAAACATGCAGTAGTTCTACTTGCCAGACTAAATAAACTGTCATAACGTTTGATGAGTTTAACTAGTACTGGCCATCTCTTCTTAGCATATCCATGTTATACCACTGTCCCATGTGCTGAGGAAATTGAATTTTTGTTTTGGCTTATTATTTTATTCAGTATTGTGAAATGAGTTTCCTTACATAACTATGCAAAGCCAATCACATATTTCATGAGGTAGGACCCTATAAAAAGTTAAAAGTCTGAGGCCAAAGTATTTAAAAAATGACCAAGTTGTAGTTATTTGCTAAAGTGGCCTAGTGAGTAACCCTGAACTGACACCTCTTAGAGATGTATTGTAAATGCTTACTTCTATTTGCAGTTGGCTTCTGACAGTGGTGTCACACATTTTGTTCATGGAAGGAGAATATCCTGCTTGTGTTGCGGTGAATAGGATGCCAATAGGAAATTTGGAAGAAATATTTTCAGTATTTCAGAATGTAAAAAAGTTTTAAAAAAGTTTTATTTAGTTTGGGCTATACAGTGGTAAGCAAGATACCACCGGTGCTCAGATATGGGGATTTGATCCTTTGGGTTTGTACATCTCCAGGGTCACTACCTTGCTGACTGTAGGTCCGAAAGGAAAATGTGCTGAGTTACTGTTTTTTTTTTTTTTTTTTAATTTTGTATTTAATACAAAGACATATTTGTGATTCGGAGTTAGACTGTTTTTTTTTTCTTTAGTTCATGTAAAGGGATTAGTAAACTAAAGCACCTACTAGGACCAAGGTGTAAGACCTTGGTGTTTGAGAAACTAGGTACCCAAGAATTCAGACAAGCCTGACAGAATAGTGTATGTGTTTAATGATAAAGATATACTGAGTGAACAACTGAAACTGTTCTTGTGCTTTAATTAAATGAAGATTTTCTTAATACTATCATTGGGCATTGTTTTCATACAGTACAACTTGCTCTTGAGAAATGGACACTCTTTGGCCACTGTTTCTTGTTAAGCCTAAGTGACAAAGAAAAGTGAGTGGGTGGGCAGACAGTATTTTTTCGTTAAATTACAGACATACATATTGAAAGAAAGCATATGCAAACATGAAATACCATTTACATTAATCTGAAAACAGGGTTTGGATCTCCACTCACAACCTGTGTTTGCAAAATGGATTCAAGAAATTTGCTTTTATGTTGACAAATAATTATATTTGATGACCTGATCATAGTTCTTTGTAGTACATGAAACTTACACTGTTCCAATGTACTGCAGGTTACAGAGTAAAAAAAAAAATAGGTGAAGGCAAATTGTGTTCTAGCTTTGAAAGATATAGTACACTTATAGACCGCTGGTAGAACCACAGTGTTCTTCACACTTTTAAAAACCTGTTAAACACTTCATTCTGCCGCACTTGTTTCTTGTTTGAGAACATGAAGGGTGTGACAGCTTTTAAAGCTGTAAAATACTTCAGCTTCTGTTGTACAGTGGTTGCTGTAATTGCTGTGCTATGAGACTAGAGCATAACAGCACTGGAAGGTACTTAATCCCAACAATTCATACACTAAGGTAATGTTTTCCCGACAAATAAATGCTCTAAATTTAAATGAAAACTTTTATCCCCAGTAAAATCTATTGGTTTAGTACACTGAGAAGAAGCTCCTCCCAAAGTAGATGTCAGAAGGAACCTAAAAACAAAATAAAAAAAGTCTTCCAGAAACATTTAAAGATTTGAGATTTAAAGATCAACCTTATAACACTGAATAGCAGAAGGAAAAAATTATCCCAAACACAAAGCCTCATTCAGTTAACTGAATTTTCATTATTCTCAATAAGTTTGACAGCAGTATTTTTTGCCAGAGTCTTGTTTCCTTTGGCTTGACCATCTGTATTTGTAAAGTTACTGCTTTTCTTGTATGCACGTTATGTAGACTTGAATGGTTTAACAAACATATACCAGTTCTGGAATTTTTTTGTTTTTTAAATACCTTTATTATATTTGTATATATTTAGCCATGATTTAGGTACACGTACATTAATATTAAAGAAAACAAAACATTATAAGTGTTCATTTGTGTATCCTCACAGAAACAGACCTTTTTATACATATGGTATTAGATGCATCATGGGGAAAAAGTAAAGCTGAATCCCTATAAAATAAGATTAGATCTCATTTTCTTCAGTGCAAATAAAAAAGAAATATCTGTTGTACCTGTACAGTTCTACCTGCTTGTTAGCCCTTTCAGATATTTGCTCAGACAAATTCTCAGAATGCAATCATTCAGCATTTCTTTCATAGAAAGATGTTGTCAGCTTTGCAAAATAACAACTAAGCCTGCTGCCTGCTGACTTTCAAACCCTCTTTTGGTCTATCAGCCCATTTATTCCTTATCGGGTGAGTGATGACTGAGAGGGGTCATCATTTAGACAGTCATCAGGGGTGATACAAAGCTTTTCTTGTTTTCTTCCTGGCCCTAACTGTGTACACTAGTGAGGCACTGTGGGGAGGGGCATCCAATATTCCAACCATGGAGAACGCCCCTTACTTCTGCAAGTAGACCTGCTTCTCCTTTTGCAACACAAGCACTGGTTTCACTGATCTCCAACATGGAAATGTCACTGCCCTGAGTGCCCCCAAATGCATGGAAATCCCACCTTCCCCTTGAAGAGCAGAGCAGGTCATGCCCTTTCACTCCTGCCCCTTATTGCCTGGCTTCTTCGGTGGAAGGGCTGCTGGTTGAACCATGTTTATGTTGGTCACAGTTAGGGCTCCGTCCCTCTGCACCACAGAGCCAGGCATTGAGCCACCAAGCTTTTTATAGTTTTTGCTCCTTCTGCCTACTGGCCGTCACACTGTCTTTTGGCCATTCAGCCCTTTATCCCCTACTAGGTGAGCGGCAACAGAGGTGGGTTGTCATCCAGGCAGCCATCGGGGTTTTTTGCTCTTCTTACCTTTCTTTTTTCCCTGGCCCTACTATGCACACAATCAACAAGGCACTGACTAGGGGACCTACAGTTTGCTGACCTTCACTTCAGCAAGGAGCATTGCCTCCAAGCAGCCATGCCTCTCTCCCATAACTTATAGTCTGTCTAGTCTCTACCAGGGAGAGTGCAGCACCCCATGTGCATCCAACTGCATGCAAACCCCACCCTGTTACAAGAAGAGATAAGCAGGCCACACCACTTTACACTTCTCCCTTCCTGCCTGTCTCCTCCCATAGCCCTAATCAAACCTTGGTCACCTGGGTCACAGTCATGTCTGCAGCTCTGTGTGCCACAGAGCTAGGCTGTTAAGCCACTATTTTTACAGTAACTGAGTCTGACGTTTTGACCACCCATCCTTAACATCACCTTCAAAGAAATCCCACATGAATTGTTGAGGAGTTGTTTTCCTTAATAAACTCACTGAAATCAAAATCAGCTTCAACTTTCCATTTAAGCAGTTGGCTGGGGAGCTGGTTGTGTTAGAAGTGGGTGGCATAACTAAATTTTGCCCTTCTAGGTGAGGGTATGTTTCTTGCCTGGCTGTGGCCCTTTGTGAAGGCTGGTGTCATAGCTTAGGCAAAGTGATGGGGAAGTACAGGCAGATGGTCACACATGGCAGTATCTGTAAGCAAACTATATTGATGTCATTGCATGACATGCTTAGGAAGTTGATGATTAACGGAAGGCCAAAGATGAAAAGTTCCAGAGGCCAAAGAGGAAGCTTAATTTTTCTTTTTCATTTTTTTTTCTTGGCTGGAAAAATGGGTGTTATTTTTACTGCACCTTCCCCCATAAAATGTCTAGAGTAGCAAAAGAAGTTAATGTTACACATCACTAGAACTATATTTGTAAACAGAGTATTTTTCTCTCTGTACCATTTGTAAGGAAATCCACACCTTGATTAAATGTGGGTAGTTAACTTAAGGAGGCAACCTACCTTGTAATTGTTAGTGAAGGTGCAGTTTATAGGTGTGGTTAAACAGGGATTTGCTAAACACTTTCTCAAAAGACTTTATGCAACAGGATGGGTACTGTAAAATTATGCCAAATTTTGTAGGGTACAAACAGCTGAACACAGCAAATTATGTTAGCAACGCCTGGGCCAGGGCATCGTAGACATTGTATGCATTGATGTACAGGCATTGTGTGAAACAGTTTGTTTATGGGGTCTTGACATCAGTGCAGTTTATAAACTGTTGTATGTCAGGTCATGCACTGACAAGTCACACAGCATGTTGCCCAGTAGATGATTGTGCAGAAAATGTTGTTACTAAATGCATTATGGGGAAGAAGAGACTTTCTGCACGTTGTACCCAGCCAGAATCAGTAAGGCCTTTAGTGAATATACTTGGACCAGTGTGGAACAGTGTTGAAATCATTAGTTAAAAGCCAAAGGAAATGCTAAAGCAAAGATTAAACATGTCTCCTTACAGAAGGCATACCCATTAAAAATATTTAGGCTGCCATGGCATCCAGTCATGAGGTGCGTATACTACCAGATATAAAATAAACTTCTTTTACATTGGCAGTTTTGGCAGCATGTGAGTGTACTACAGGGTCCTAGTACCCACAGGAGTACAAGCTGCTGTGTGCCACTTAATGTGGTTGGACGGCAGTGATGTGCTCTCAATCTGTGTCTACACATGTATTAGTTTGTGTCTTATACCCTGTTAACCTAGTCCATTTAGGCAGGTTGTTTCATAATCAGCACTCTGCATTGGAAGGCAGCTGTACCATTGTGTCATAGTTTGATGAAGGTACACCTTATTTATGCTTGCGTTGCAGATATATCATGTGACAATTTAAAAATGTTTCTTTTATTTGCCACACGTACAGTACATCTCATTTGCATTAAATGCTAATGAGAGTCTCTGGTGTTATACAGGCATCTTATTTGTGGGTTCTCAATTACATCACTGGAATGGGTGACACTCTGTATTGTGGTCGTGCTGTGTTGCTCTTCTGGTATGTTACAAATTGTGTAAACATTTGGATTTCATTGTATGCACTATAATTTATTTTCTACAGATAATGTTGAACATCATACTGTGCTGCCTATATTATATTAGGATTTCAGGGCCATTAACTATAAGTTCATAGTTTCTTAGATAGTTACTAGACTTGCAGTCCAGGGAACCATTGGAGAGCCTATCCCCAACTTCCTAGTTGTCCATAAACACTGTCTGGTGACGTGACTTGCTCAAGGTCACACAGCAGACAAATGAGCACTGACAGAATCAATCCCTGCACCACAGGAACTACAGCTTACAGCCTTAACTCTGTGTGCCAACTACCAGACATAACTTTAGGGCAGTTAGTCTGCAGTTCTATCTATTCAATTTTCAGCCTGCAGGACACAATGCCTTGTGAGTCATGTGTTGTGAATCATGGAGTTTGCTATTGTTGTGTATTCTGTTATCTGTGGCACTATCATGACTTTTGAGAATTGCATAAAGTCCGGTATGGGGTTTATACTGCATAACCAACCTTATGCAGTTTCAGAATTATGTTTGTGAACATTATTTAGAATGTGTAAAATCAAGCTAAATGTTTCATACCCATACATATATTGTCTTATCATACTGCAGTTGTTTTCCTGTTGCTTATTCCTTGTTTTGTATGTAGGTACATGTATGCTCTTCTCTGAAGTGGTAAGGCACCTTCTGCATAAGTGATGGGTCATTCTTACTGTTTATTACATCCTGGGAACTGAGTTCCATGCTAGTTGGGCAGCTTTTACAAACAACCTCTCACCCAGGGCATTGTAAAGGTTGGTCTGATTAATAAGAGTGTGTCAGTATTAACTGCTTTTACGGGGGTATATTATGGGCATAATGTGGTAATTTACAGCTAGAGGAAGACATTTGCCACAAAACAGGAATTTAACTACTCTCTCGCTCTTACTTGAGCCCACATCATGTAAAAATGAGGTAACAATTACTGTTTTCTTGAATCTTAACTATGCATGTCACTCTCACTCTTTGTACCAAACTCTGATGTAAAAGGGTTTCCTCAGATTCTTGTATTTGATTGACTTGTTTTGTATCTATAAACTTTGCATATTTGTTAAAATGTATAATTTAGTAGGGGAGCTTTAATCCCCGGGCCTCTACTGAAAATGGACATGTATCCAGCTAGACTAGCCCGGTCAACAAATGTAAAATAAAAATGTAAAATAAAAATTACTATTAGCAGTGCCAATAAAGGCTGCTTCTTGCAGTAACTAGGACCTATCTTACTTTCTTAAGTGTATTTGGTACTTGGGTATTTATATGTCTGTTTATTTATTTAACTTTGTTAATCGAGTAAGCAAATTGGTCCACAATACTGCTTTCAGCCATGACCCAGGCCATCAGGCAGTAACAGCTTTTCAAAACAATGTTTAACAACACAGTTTACCTTCCAAGTAAAATTTCAAACTAATATTTCTACTCAGGTTACATTATAACTGACATTAACAGCTCAACAAGTACTAACGTTGTACTTTAGATGAATATTTACCAAAATCACTGCATTCTGTACAAGGCTTATAGCACACTGAAGCAGTTCATTAACTGCAATGGCAATGTAATGAGGTGACAGATTTTTTTGTTGTGGTCTGAAGGGTATTTTTATTGCTGACAGTTTAACACTGACCTTGAAACAAAGATGCCTGTTTGACACTAGTGCAAAGTTACAACCTTCAGGGGCTATTTTGCTAAATGTTATAACATAAATGTGTCTTTTATGTAAAGGATTGTGTTCCATCATTTCATGTCTAAGTGCTCACCAGTACTGAGGTATGATTCAAAGATTCAAAGAAACTTTATTGTCATTTAGGAAACACAAGTGCTACCTAAATGAAATTTCGAGTGTCAGCTCTTTTACAGAAGAAAACAAACACAAAAAGACAGACATGATAGATATTTAAAGAATAAACAATAACTATAGTACAAAAGTAAATATCTAAGTAGCTGTCACCCATGCTTGTACACTGTTTATATACATTGGACAACACTGACTTCTAGATGATTAACACATGAAAAGAAAACTACACTATACACACAGGTGAGATTAGTTATATTGCACATAAGGAAGGGACTGGAATTGCACTTGAATAGGAATATATTAATTTTAGTCTGCAATAAATAAAGTACAATTACTGTATGAAAAAAGAAAAAGAATGAGAGGGTAACAAACTATTATAGTTTCAATGCATCCAGATTTATATCTGCCTTAATGAGTCTTATTGCAGTTAGATAAAAACTCTTCATAAATCTGGAGGTCCTGCAGTGGATACTCCGTAACCTTCTACCAGAAGCAAGTTTAGTGAACCAACTATACGCTGGTTGAGAAGTGTCGCTCAGTATTTTGCGGGACCTCTTTTTACATCTCTGTTCAAGGAGCTCCTGAAAGGTAAGAAGACTGGTACCCACGATCTTTTCTGCTGTTCTTATGAGGACATGCCCTTGCAAGAATGGACTCATTCAAGGTTCTGCTGAATGGCTGGCATGTATGCTGAGTAGGCAAAGACATAGGGAATACAGGGGATGCATGTTTGGTTTTGTACATGTTGGGTGGGAAAGACAGTAGATGTTGTTGAGTGTTTATCTTATGCAGTATATCTTTGTCTAGAAACCACTGTTGAACAGGAGCCAACCTCTATTAGAAGCCACAATAAATATAATAATATTAATTATTATTATAATTGTTATTATTAAACCCACCCCAAAATAGTAACCGTGGCCTGTATTTCAGGGTGTCTTGTACCAGTGGTTCCTATATTTGTAAACAGACAAAAATAAGCAGAAAAGAACCCGCAACAAATCACTTTGGAATATAAACAAGCACTTATACTAAGGATTCCAAGATTTCATTGTTTTAGAAGCTGCACAATGTTTGAAATTGCTGTGGCTTTGAACTAATAAAAGACAACTTTGAATGAGGCTTTACCTGAATGCAAGTGTTTTTTATACACGTTGTGGTTTTTCATTTAAAATGTATGAAAACACTCTTATGGTTTACTTAAAGAAGCATAATTTTTATGTGTTGAATGCTGGCAAATAGCCTTATCAGCTGGGATCCTGATATGTGGGCTTTATCATGGAGAAGTAGGTATGCAAGGCCAGTGTTGTATCAAATCTGAGTATTTTTTGAGGAAAACAGAAGAGAAGGAGTTTTTATGTTAAATAAACCTCTCTTACAATTTAACACAGACGATACTTTTGAGGAGGCAAGCTAGCAGCACAGACAAGATGGTCAGTTATCACTTTACAGGGGTCAGAACTGGCAGGAGTGAGAGCTAAAGTTATCTGTCAAATGATTTGCTGACTCAGTGAATAACCTCTGAACTGTTCATCAGTGTCGATGTAAAACAAAACGCAGTAAATCACTTCGATAATTCATCTGATATAATCTCTTACTATGCTGTGGGCTGTACACCCCCAAATAAATGTGACCTGACACTGGGCAGTTTAGACACACAAGTGAGCACTGTATACACCAGTCATGTTGCAACATCAACTCACAATTAACAGCTTATAGTAAAATATCAAAAAACGTTAGAAAACTTCATGTTTTGCAAAGTCTAAGTCCCGAAAGCAAATTCACTATTCTGTGCAATGGAAATCCATGACTTTTTAAATCATTCTAAAATTTTGTTTAAATCGTTTCACAGTAATCCATTCTTCCATTCTGTCTCCTGCTCTCTTTCAATTTCTCTCTCTATCTCTTTCAAAAAATGGTCCCTTCTTCCAGTGTATTAATAGCATTCTGACTCTGGTCCTGGTTTTTCAAAGAATATTGTTTCCTCCTTAACAGCCTGCATTCTCACAAAAGCACTGTGGTCTATTTTTCACAATCTTAAAGGATTATTATAAAATGTGTGAACAGATGTCAGATAATTTTTGTCTGAACAGCTGGCTAAGAAGAAATACATTTGTTAAGGCTTCATACTCCTTGGGCTCCTGCACTGGACATCAAAGGGACTCTCCTTTGATACTGTCTACCAGACCTCCTTCCACACAGACAGACAGACAAACACCTCAAAAAGCTGTCAGTTTCCTCTGTCCTCAAACTGCTCTTGGAAGTCAGGATAAGGTCAAAAATCTTTAAAAGGAATGCAATGTTTTGACTGTCAGCATTCTGACACTAGACACTGTGGTCTTAAAAATGCATTTATGAACAAAGAATAGCATGCAGATTAAGCAGGAAGATAAAAAAACACTGATGTATCTCCTAGAGATCAACATCTTTGCTCAGAAATCAGGGACAGAGCTGGAAATAATTGAGGATAAAGGCCCAGAATAAGGGATAATTTGTAAATAATGCTTTAATTCACTTAAAAAGTTAAATGAACAACCGATTTTGCATCAGCATATATTTTCTGTACTATACAAAGTGTGAAACTCTAGTCTGACATTATTGACTGACTGTAGTCATCAGTGATTTACCAGAAAAAAATAAAAGGAACATGGCAAAAATATGAGGCAAAATCAAGAACATTCTGCAACATGAGGGACAGATGACAGCATATGGTTACTTTTCCATTTTCTCTATGTTTCACAGTCAGAATCATCAAACTTTTCATTATCAACATCATCCAAGTTACAGTTCTCCACATTCTGCTGTAAGAGAACAAGGTTCTCTGCCCCAAAATGCAGCAAGAACTTTGTTCACAAAATATTTACCATATTTCACTCACAGGTTCATAGGTTCATAGATTAGTACTAGGCTAACTGCCCTTGCAGGCTATTTTAAGCCTAGCCTATTACCCCATGAGAGAATCAAACCGTGCACCTTGTGTCTGTAAGGTAAACACCTTAACCATTATGCCAACTTCCCACCATTGTGGGAGGTTGGCATACTGATTCAATCACATAATGATTTTGATGACTAACATCATTGACTTGAGGTGCATGAGTATTTAATAGAATGATCTTGATATTTTTCTTGTGCATATAGATGGAGTCATTCCCAGCACGCCAGTTTATGCACCACTGCTTTCCCTGTTGGTGAGAAATGCTGCTCACTGCTTTCCTCTCTGCCAACATTTGGACATGGTACAGTAGTAGCAGTCAATATTCTGCGCTACAACATTTGGACGTGGTACAGTAGTAGGAATCGACATTCTGTGCTACAACATTTGGGCGTGGTACAGGAGTAGGAGTCAGCATTCTGCGCTACAACATTTGGGCGTGGAACAGTAGTAGGAGTCAGCATTCTGCGCTACAACATTTGGGCGTGGTACAGTAGTAGGAGTCAGCATTCTGCGCTACATTTGGGCATTGTACAATAGTAGGAATCGACATTCTATGCTACAACATTTGGGCGTGGTACAGTAGTAGGAGTCAGCATTCTGCGCTACAACATTTGGGCGTGGAACAGTAGTAGGAGTCAGCATTCTGCGCTACAACATTTGGGCGTGGTACAGTAGTAGGAGTCAGCATTCCGCTCTACATTTGGGCATTCTACAGTAGTAGGAATCGACATTCTATGCTACAACATTTGGGCATGGCACAGTAGTAGGAATCAGGCGAATCAGCATTCTGCGCTACAACATTTGGACATGGTACAGTAGTAGCAGTCAGTATTCTGCGCTACAACATTTGGGTGTGGTACAGTAATAGGAATCGACATTCTGTGCTACAACATTTGGGCATGGTACAGTAGTTGGAGTCAGCATTCTGTGCTACAACATTTGGGAGTGGTACAGTGGTAGGAATCGACATTCTATGCTACAACATTTGGACGAGGTACAGTAGTAGGAGTCAGCATTCTGTGCTACAACATTTGGGCATGGTAAAGTAGTAGGAATCAGGCAAATCAGCATTCTGCTCTACAAAATTTGGACATGGTACAGTAGCAGGAATCAGGCGAATCAGCATTCTGTGCTACAACATTTGGGCGAGGTACAGTAGTAGTTATCAGCAATCTGCACTACAACTTTTGAGTGTGGTACAGTAGTAGGAGTCAGCATTCTGCCCTTTGTGGGGATTTCTCACCCCTCAGCAGTCCATTTTGCACACTTGGATCTAGTACATAGGTAGGTACCTATGGAGGGCACATTAGCATTTGCTTTAGTAAGGTAGACTACATTTGGGATAAACCTCACCTCACTGCACCATTCTATTTAGGGGTATTTACATAGATGGCATTGATAGGCACAACAAAAAGTAGAGCAGTGTCCTCTGTAACTTTATTCTTGATCACATTCTAGCTAACTTCAGCCCTGTACAGCATACCTACACTTTTGCCGGCTGTGAGATAAACCATTGTGAGTACCACTGTATCCACTCACACCTTGGTAATCTGTTACAACCCCTCTACCCACTCAGGCCATTTTAATGTATACTCATCCTTCTGCCCACTCACACCATGGTAATGTGTACCCACATCTCTACCCACTCACACCATGGTAATGTGTACCCATGCCTCTGCTCACTCACACCATGATAAGATGTACCCACCCTTCTACCCATTCACAGCATGGTAAGGTGTACCTACCCCTCTACCCATTCACACCATGGTAATGTGTACCCATGCCTCTGCTCACTCACACCATGATAAGATGTACCCACCCTTCTACCCATTCACTCTACTCACTCACACCATGTTAAGGTGTACCCACCTCTCTACCCATTCACACCATGGTAAGGTTTACCCACCCTCTACCCACTCACACCATGGTAATGTGTACCCACCCCTCTACCCACTCACACTTTGGTAATCTGTACCCACCTCTCTGCCCACTCACACCATGGTAAGGTGTAGCTAAGTAGTACATTTCATTTTATCCATAAATCCCTTTTTCAAGTAATCATCCTTCATGTGAGCCTTAATCCTGAAGCTTAAACAAACAAAAGTGTAGTGGTAACAGATTTATTACTACTCTTTGGTGACTTAATAAGCTACCTAGTAACAGAGCAGTACTGCAAGTATGTAGGACCAGACCTACCAAGCTTAAAAACCATCCCAACATAATACCAGCAGCACAGAGCTAGTCAGCTTCCACACCCCCACCCCTAAACTTATTTGAATGGTAGATCAAAGAATTGGGAAACTCAGATAAGAATATGTACAAGTGTAACCCCAAAAACAACAGTGAATAGATAAAAGTGTATCTAATAAAAGGTAATTGCCAGAGATACCAAAAGTGCTGCAAATGTGTGGCCATTCTCTTATAAATCTGTGTTCCACCCCACGTGTACAGTAGCCTCCAAGAAAACAACTATACAGTGTAGGTTCCACTTAATGTACAGTGCAGCAGCACTAATTCATCTATATGAAAACTAGGTAGTGCCACGTGGAATATACTGATCTACATCATACTGTTCTTGTTACTAGGTAGTGCCACGTGGAATATACTGATCTACATCATACTGTTCTTGTTACTAGGTAGTGCCACGTGGATATACTGATCTACATCATACTGTTCTTGTTACTAGGTAGTGCCACGTGGAATATACTGATCTACATCATACTGTTCTTGTTACTAGGTAGTGCCACGTGGAATATACTGATCTACATCATACTGTTCTTGTTACTAGGTAGTGCCACGTGGAATATACTGATCTACATCATACTGTTCTTGTTACTAGGTAGTGCCATGTGGAATATACTGATCTACATCATACTGTTCTTGTTACCCTTCCTGTCCATGACTGCAAGCCTGCCTTATCCTAGTCACTCATTTTTTTCCCACTGCCTGGCTAAAAGCAGATTGCTGACTAGAGCAAGAGTGACACCAAGAAGAGACCTTATCTGCATGTAGTCCGTCATCTGCAGATGGTGTACTTGTTTATTTATGTATTTGTTTGTTTATTTTACATATTAGAAACCAAATAAGTACCCCAAAATATACATTGCTAGAACTGAGCTCACAACTTAACTAACTTTCAACAAGACACACTCACCTTTACCCTGAAGGCTGTTAACTGGAAACGATTAATAACTCTGCAACTGGATGATGCTATATATGTATTCAACGCTGCATTTCTCAATATACTTAACCAAACAGAACTAAGTGAGTTAAATCTACCCCAGCACCCTGACTAACTAGACAAACTAAGCTGGCCATGAACCAAAGAGAGAAAGCATGGAACTAATGGAAACTGAACCTAACCTCCAAAAATAAAACAGCTTAAGAAATCAGGCCTAAAACAAGACTAAGTCTGACAAACAATCCTACTATGCCAATGCACAAATATCAGTTATATAAACCCCAAACTGTTGTGGTCCCCAGTAAATAAACTTATCTGCCCTGTCCACACTACTCTGCCCTTTCCTTAACAGGCAACCATACAGACATACAAACAGTATCAGCAGACACTTTAGGTCCTTTTTTATTCAAACAGTAGAGTGTCTCTCTTGAGACACCGCCTATCTCAGATGTTTATCACTGCCATAACAAACTGTTCCTCTGCCCCATACCCACTTCCACCATCAAACATCTTCTCCTTGTTAAAACATACAACTCTTGTCCCAGATAATCTATCTGTTCAATATGTTACCATGGCAGCAGAAATCGCAGCTTATCCAGTTTCTATTTTAATAAACTGATGAATTAAAAAGTTGTGTTCATCTCCTCTGGAAGAAATCCTATATACAACCTCTTTACAAACATGGTATCATTACTAACTCTAACAACTACTGGCCCAGCACTATTTTTCTCCATTATCAAAAGTACGTGAGAAATGTATTCGAAGACAGCTTCCTTCTTGGTAATACTCTGTCCTACACAGCGTGGTTTTGGACCACATCATAGTACTACATCTGCTCTTCTCAGCTTTTCCACCTTCATAAACCAAAGCAGAAATACTAGCAATCGTGTATCTGCAATTTTCCCTGACCTGCCAAGGACTTTTGATACTGTCTCTCACCCTACATTTACTCGGTAGTACGGTACTCTGAACCAATTCTTCAAGTGAAGAGTAAAAACTTCACATCACTGTAGTATGTCGATTGCTACATTGTAAGCAATCAGCTTATTACAGTTAGCGCTATGCCCCCCCCCCAGCTTTTTCATTGAGGAGCAAAAAAAAAAAATGGACATTCCTTCTCCTGGCACACCAACCAGGTGATCAGATGCACAACACGTTCCCACGCCTCTCTCCTGTGCCAGCCATTCAGGTCCCATTTCTGTGCCCTGCCCCCAACCTTCCTTCAACATATATTATTTAAGGAAAAATTCTTCTGTTAGACTGTAGCAAACTGCAGAAAATTGCTACAGGTTATACCCTGCCTGCCTTGAGCCATACGGTGCTCATGTCCTAGTTAAAAAAAAAAAGAATGTCTTCTTTTTAAACTGTAGCAAACTGCTTGCTGTAAATGTAGCAGATGGTTGCTGCAGTTTATATCTTACCTGAACAGAGCACTACAGTGCTCAGGTTTTAGTTAAAAAAAATGTTTTTTTACTTTTAAACTGTAGCAAGCATTTGCTGCAGTTTAGACCACATGGAGTGTTGCAGTTCTCAGGTTTGACCGGAAATGAAATAATGTCTTTTAAAAGCTGGTATTGTATTAAACAGAGATTGGGATCGGTTGATCTCGCCCCCAACACTCTGTGTCCAGGGCAGCTGGCCCTGTCACTCCACCCTATGTTACTGCATCCATATCAAGCTATAATTTGAAAAACTGATGTCTGCATATGTTCAGTATTTTCATAAATAACCTTCATAAAGCTATAAACTTGCCAGTATTGTCGTCTTAGATGATTTTAGACTTGTCTACCCCACCAAGAGTCTAGAAAAACTACAGCAGCTACATCGAGAGTCCGTCTTCTGTGTTAAGACATGGCTTCATGACTCTGCTTAACCCCTCTACCTCCAAAAAACAAACTAATCTTGTTTGCAACCAAACCATAAAATGATCAGAAAACCCTGTTCTCCCTGATGTCTTCCAAGAGGACCACTATAGAAATAATGCCTTACACTACACTCTTACGAGTCATTATTCATGAAATCATGACATTTGATTACAACGCAAAACAAACTGTGAAAAAACACCAAAAACTTGGCATGAGGGTATAACTCTGTTTGACAGGTAACACCAGGAAACATGTAGCAACAGTCTATTTATTCCCAACCCTTCTCTATGGCACTCCCATTTCTGTCAATCAGCAAGTTAGTCAATCCCTCCTGGTTGAACAGTGCAATAACAAAACAGCAAAATTTATTACCAAGATATCCCACAAATCTCAGCCCTGTTTAGCTCTGAAGTAACTCAGCTAGACTGAACTGCCTCACTGCTTCCATTACTCAAAATTAGTAGTCACCCACAATCTTATTTATAATCCAGAAAAATACCCAAACCAGGCCCGTATACATCTACAGAATACACCTAACAGAAACCTTCGCTCTGGAAACAAACACTTTTACATTTGACACCTCAGCAGGTGACTCTCTCCAATCCTGCCACATCATTAAAAGGTGGATTTCCATCGTATTTTTCTCTAAAATTAATCACTGACCTTAATTCCTTCAAAGAGAAAGTGAAACAACTGATGGATTCATGGTCCTGCTGCTCATCCAATCCTGGTTAATTACAGAATTCCCATAGATCGAGCACTTAGTTATACATTTCCCATTATATTTACAGAAACACATCAGCGCATTCACTCTCTTTCACTGTGCCTGTTTTCCTCCCTCATTTTGCCATTATTTTCATATACCTCCACTCCTTCCACATCTATCATTCATTAATACTTTCTTTTCTTTTATCTATGTGGCTCCTAGTTCTCACAAGCCTTAATATACTTCTCTTCTCTTCATTATTGAGATATGCTCAGTTTATACTTTCTCTGTTTACTTTTCCACCCTTAGTTTACTTTCTTACTAGCATTGTCGCCTCACAATAAGACGCTGTCTGGTTCGATTCTCAGCTAGAGCATCATCTGCGTGGAGACATGCGTGAATGGGCGTACCTTCGTTGAAGGTTGTGCATCAGGGCTGGTAACTCGGCACGTAAAAATCAATTACCAATCATTAGCGGACCGGAGTTCCGCTGTGGCGACCCCTAACCGGGAAAAGCCGAAAGACACAAACTAGCCAGTCATTCTCTCCTGTCATTTGTTCACTGCTGCTCATACCACTCCTTCCTTAACAATTCCAAATTGTGCATTCATGGTATTTCTTTCAGTGTGATATCCCACCATTTCAGCACATCAGGCCAGGGTGATCTGCACAATCCCTGTATTAATGTTATCCTTGATATTTCTACTGCTCTATGCTTCAAAAACATTGATGTCTGTTAAGCTATTTGTCAAATATAACTTGTCTTCAGCCAGAATAACTCTGTAATTTCCTGTTGACAGATACGGAATTGTATTTTTCCTTTACCATTATCACTATAATCGTTTCATTGTGCAACTAACTATCATACCTCTCAACCTCTTAGCGCAAGAAATCCAGACATAGTTAAGAATAGTAGGATGACAAAGGCCCAAAAATAGGGGCAGATTTTAAATATTGCCATTATAAACTTAAAGTTGCTAACTCAAGAGTCCCTCTTCTCTGTTGTTTTGCATTAGCTTGCATTTTCTGTGAGATATGAAATCTGAAACTCAGGTGTTTGTCATTAATTAGTGATTTCAATCTCCAATGATTTGCCAGAAAACAACAAATCTTATGGTGAACAGGCCAAAATATGAAGGAAAAATCTGGACAGTTGACAGGTATGCTAACTGTACTGGAGCTTTTCTCCTCAGATCTCGACTGAAAAGGGAGCTGCCCATTCTGGTAAACAAATGCAAATGAAAAAATAAAAATAAATGTTATCCTATCCCCTGCTGACCATTGAACCCTGTCCTTCTGACACTGTCTTACTGCTGTAGTCACCCATACATTCCCTAGTAGTAAGGCCTACATCAGTCATTTTAAGGGTACATGAGTTGAGTGAGCTAGGAGCAGGAATCACCATCCTTGAGTTTGGGATTGGGATCACTAACTGAATCCTTCCAGTTGCCAGACTGTGATGTCTCCAGCTGCTGTTCATAGGAAGTTCATGCTGGCTAACAGACATACCTATCCACTGTCAATGCAGTGCATCCGCTACACAGTGAGCATGTCAGTAGCCCCATATTTGCAGGCAATACATGTACACTGCTGTAGATGTTACCAAAGCAGCAAGCTAAACTATTTCCTTTCCCCAAGGATGGGCAAGCCGGCAACAGACACTTGGCCCCATTCTTCCCTGTCTGGTCCCTCCAGTGCCAGTGCTTCAGAGTAAACATGGGTTATCTGGGTTGTAATTAGGGTTTTCATACCTGTATGCCATGGTGCCAGACAGTTCAGATTTTTTTATGTATGTGCCGCTGTTTTCTCCTACACAAAGCTCAATGTACAGTGATATTAGTGAGAACCCAAGTCCATAAATAATCAGCTGGTATGTTTACCTACAGTGTTTGAAAGGGTTAAAAGCTGTGATCTCCATGGGCCACTACCTCCTCTAGTAAACCTCTTACTCTCCCCTCCATAACAGGCAAAGTAACAAAAATATCATTCACTCCCAGCCCCCCCAGCATACTCCTTCATTTTGTTGAAAGGCAGTTGTAGGATCGCACTATTGTGTGACTTTAAATCACAAAACTCAACATGTCCCCGAAACAAAATGTTGAAAATGGTAATCTGGAAAACCAGATTTGACCATTTTCGAACTGCAGCACAACAGTGAATGTTAGGAGACATGTCTGAATGCCTCCAAACATCGTTATGCAGGGGGTGCAAGCCCCCCCTGCACCCACACCCCTGCTACTTTAATATACAAACTCCAAGATCGCACTACAGTAAGGGAAGATGTTAATTTCATGATCCCCACTATAGTGTGATCTGCACCTGGAATGCCAAATTCAAATGAACGAATACCAATGTGGATTCACTCATTTGAACTCGCAACAGTGTTAGTCAACATTTCTGAAATCTTGAGGTTGTACTTTTGCACTTTGGTGCACCGTAAAACTTACTCCCGATGAAGTGAAGGTAAACCCTTCTCCTCAGGGACGAGGCCCACTAATCAAACTCAGGTCTCTAATAACACGGCTGGGGTTCCATATTTCTGTGCCAGTACTACATACTGTCATAGCAGAACACATTCAAACAGACCCAAGCCACATATTACCGATATTTAAATAGAAGAGTCAGCATTAACATAGGAATGTTGGCGTAATGGGCCTACTACAAGTGCTCGTACACTATTAGCTCATTGAACGCTTCCCTGCTGCCTTTCCCTTGTGATGGCAAGTGCCCTAACTCTCACTAACTTGATCCCTGTGAAGTAACCAAAGGCTAATCATCCCTCTTAGAACTCTGACCCTAACCCTATAAACTCCCACCCGGTTCCTAAACCTAAACTTATGATTGGTCCCTATACCTAAAATCCCCTCCACTCTCTAACCTTAATTTCCAATCACTCCCTAAACTTAAAATCTCCCTCATCTCTCTAACCATACCTTACAATCAATCCCTACACCTAAAGTCTCCCTCCCCTCTGTAACACTCCATTACCTGCCAATCACTACCTAAAAGTAAAATTCTCAACCCATCCCTAACCATAATCTCCCGATCACTCCTTAAACCAAAAATCCTCCTCCTGTCTCTAGTACCAAACTTTGGCTACCCTATGATCACTCCATTGACCTAAAATCCCCGTCTGGTCCCTAAACCCAAACTTCTCCTTACTGTGTTCCTTCCACATTTATATGAGCTGCTGTGAGCACTTGCTTGCATCAATCTTGTTGTGGCAAATGTGTTGCTGAACTCGTATTTGAGTCTGAGTACCTGGTCAGGCAGCTAGGTGGATGAGGTTACAGCTGTTGTAGTCCCTGGCTGCAAGTTAGTAGAATTCGAGCAGGGGGCACCTGAGCAGCTGTAAACACAAAGAAATACTGCGCAAGCGATCATGGAGACAATAAGATGCCTAGTGATATACATCTTTAAGTGGACAAACCTAAAAGTTCTTGCTACCATTGTTAAACATTTAATACTGCAGTGCATTGCATAATAAATATGAAGTAAATTTTTTTCCACCCATTTAGTAATCAAGACTAACTTTATAGGTATTCGAATTAGTACCTTGTTTGACCTGAGATGGCAACTTATCCATTGTCTTGAAATATGCTCTGTTAGGAATCTGTCTTTCAGAGAGTTTTGTTTGTTTTGGTGTAGATTTAGGTCTCTAGTGCAGGTATTTGTAGAGTCACTGTTTTTTGAAGAAATAGGAGGTCGGGTAGGATTGGGTCTTTCATGGTTTGAAAAACTGGACACAGGCTATCTCAGAGCATCTGATAGGCTACTGAGCGTAAGGAAAGTTGTGCTAATCCTTTGAGATATTTGAAGGATTTTAGACCTTTTATTTTCTTGGTTAGAAATCTTTGAGTCTTTTACAAACGGGTGATTTGCTTGGATTTTCTATAAAAAAAAAAGAGCGCATTGTACTTGACAACGGGACTGATAAGGGAAAAGTACAAGAGTATTGAAGATATTCCCTAAGTAATTATCTGAGCCAGACAGAAGTATTGTCTTACTATGATGGAAACATGAGGATTGAATGAGACAGTTGTCTATGTAAGTACCCAGGTTTTTTATGACCATGTCAGTCTGAAGAGGAAGTACCATTTATAACGTATGAGATGGAAGCAGCTTTTTTGCCAGTTACTACTATGCTAGCGTTGTTGCCTCACAGCAGGAGGTTCTCTCGTTCAATTCTCGGCTGGAGTGCGGGGATTGCCTTCTGTGTGGAGTCTGCATGTCCTCCCTGTGGTTGGGTGGCGTTCGAAAGACATGCATAAATGGGTGTGCCTTCGCTGAAGGTTGGACGTTGAGCTGGCACCTCGGCGTTCATGAAAATCTACTGCCAATCATTAGTGGACCAGAGTTCCGCTGTGGCGACCCCTAACTGGGAAAAGCTGAAAGACAAACAACAACTACTATGCTGCTTTTTTTTGCATTTATCTTTAGACCATTTTCAGTTCACCAGGTGTGTGCATATTGCATCCCTTCCTAGATATGTCGAACAGTACCCAGCATGTATTCATCAGCAAACTTGCTTAGTCACACTTCTAGGATATTGACTTGGATGCCTACAAAATAAATGCCAAACATGTAAGGGCTTAGTAGCACGGATTCCTCTTGCAACGCACTCATTACAATTTTGCACTCAGAAATTGTACCAACGATTTTCACAACCTTTGATCTGTTGGATAGCCAATTTGCAATCCAACAAACAATTTTGGGGTGTACATTGTTTGCCTAATTTTTCAGTAATTCCAGTGTGGGGAATACTATCAAAAACCATATTTGAAAACAATGAACTATCAAGTTTTGTTTGTGTCTTTCGTATTTTCCTGGTTAGGGGTCGCCGCAGCAGAACTTCGGTTCGCTAATGATTGGTAGTTGATTTTTACGTGCTGGGTTACCAGCCCTGACACACAACCTTCAACGAAGGTACGCCCATTCATGCATGTCTCCACGCAGAAGACGCTCTAGCTAAGAATCGAGCCAGACAGCGTCTTACTGTGAGGCGACAACGCTACTGCAGCACCACCACCGTGAAGTGATTTGTAAAAATTATATTTATTTGACAAAAACTCCAACTCACCAGGCTGTCTTAAGCATTAACATTGCCGCTGTTTGCTACTGGTGCTTTGTAACTGAAACTAGTATTAATGTCATGCAGTTTTGTAATTAGAAATCAAACAACCTATTGAAAACCTGATGGACAAAACTCTTCCTGGATTTTAGTCAAAAAAATGAAGCTTTAATGGATGACAGGATTGTTTATTGTTTTTATTGTCATTTAAGTTAATTCAGGCCTGTATTTATTTCATCATACAGTAACCATTTGTGCTTTGCTTAATAGTGTTAGTATTAAAGACAAGGCAATAACTCCACCTTAACTAAAGTCAATAACCATTTGAAATGTCAGGACCCAGTAGAGTGAGTCTTGATACATGGAGACTGAATGGCCGAAAAAACGGACTTGCACATACTAAGTCAGAGATGGTTATATCCCAGAATATTCCCTTTCATCCATGGTATGGCAGTCTTGGAGATGGTATATATAAATTTAGGGAGGGGGGGTGCAGGGGGCTTGCTTTTCTGTAAAAAATACGTTTAAACAAGAAGAACAATGTTCAAGAGTTGCTTTCCTACCAGATTTTCAGAGTTATTTTTGATCTCGGCATTCAGCATTTTGAGTGCCAACATGTCAGCAGGGAGTCCTGAAGTCATTGCCTCTGCATATGCTTATCACAACAGCAAAATCCCATGGGATAACCAGCTCAGTATATTTAGCATAAGAATCACAGTAGTCAGTGCCTGGAATGTGTTGAGCAAATTGAGAGCTGTTCTAACAACACAAATGTCTGCTGTTTTACTAAGTCTTGGCTAAAGCAAAGTGTTAATTTTTCTTTCTAGTGTTTAAAAAACTGCACTCATCAAAGCAAACCACATGTTAATAATTCAACATTTTTACAAGAAAGTTATGCAGAGAAGAAAAAAAACACAAACAAACTGTATATCTTGTCACATTAGCAAACCAATTCTTAGTTCAAGTGGCACAACAGGTCTGATAACACAACACTGTACCAGACCTTCTACTACACAAGTAACCCTGTAGGACAGCAGGTCTGATAACACAACACTGTACCAGACCTACTACTACACAAGCATCCCTGTAGGACAGCAGGTCTGATAACACAACATTGTACCAGATCTTCTACTACACAAATATCCATGTAGGACAGCAGGTCCGATAACACAACACTGTACCAGACCTTGTACTACACAAGCATCTCTATAGGACAGCAGGTCTGTTAATACAACACTGTACCAGACCTTCTACTACACAAGCATCCCTGTAGAACAGCAGGTCTGATAACACAACACTGTACCAGACCTTCTACTACACAAGTAACCCTGTAGGACAGCAGGACTGATAAAGCAACACTGTACCAGACCTTCTACTACACAAGCATCCCTGTAGGACAGCAGGTCTGATAACACAACACTGTACCAGATCTTCAACTACACAAGTATCCCTGTAAGACAGCAGGTCTGGTAACACAACACTGTACTACACCTTCTACTACACAAGTAACCCTGTAGGACAGCAGGTCTGATAACAAAACACTGTACCAGACCTTCTACTACACAAGTATTCCTGTAGGACAGCAGGTCTGAAAACACAACACTGTACCAGACCTTCTACTACACTAGCATCCCTGTAGGACAGCAGGTCTGATAACACAACACTGTAGGAGAACTTCTACTACACAAATAACCCTGTAGGACAGTAGGTCTGATAACACAACACTGTAAGACCTTCTACTACACAAGTAACCCTGTAGGACAGCAGGTCTGATAACAAAACACTGTACCAGACCTTCTACTACACAAGTATTCCTGTAGGACAGCAGGTCTGAAAACACAACACTGTACCAGACCTTCTACTACACTAGCATCCCTGTAGGACAGCAGGTCTGATAACACAACACTGTACCAGACCTTCTGCTACACAAGTATCCCTGTAGGATGGCAGGTCTGATAACACAACATTGTACCAGACCTTTTACTACACAAGCATCCCTGTAGAACAGCAGGTCTGATAACACAATACTGTAGGAGAACTTCTACTACACAAATAACCCTGTAGGACAGTAGGTCTGATAACACAACACTGTACCAGACCTTCTACTACACAAGCATCCCTGTAGGACAGCAGGTCTGATAACGCAACACTGTAGCAGACCTTCTGCTACACAAGTAACCCTGTAGGACAGCAGGTCTGATAACACAACACTGTAGCAGACCTTCTACTACACAAATATCCCTGTATGACAGCAAGTCCAATAACACAACACTGTACCAGACCTTGTACTACACAAGCATCTCCGTAGAACATCAGGTCTTTTAATACAACACTGTACCAGACCTTCTACTACACAAGCATCCCTGTAGGACAGCAGGTCTGATAACACAACACTGTACCAGACCTTCTACTACACAAGTAACCCTGTAGGACAGCAGGACTGATAACACAACACTGTACCAGACCTTCTACTACACGAGCATCCCTGTAGGACAGCAGGTCTGATAACACAACACTGTACCAGATCTTCAACTACACAAGTATCCCTGTATGACAGCATGTCTGATAACACAACACTGTACCAGACCTTCTACTACACAAGTAACCCTGTAGGACAACAGGTCTGATAATGCAACACTGTACCAGACCTTCTGCTATACAAGTAACCCTGTAGGACAGCAGGTCTGATAACACAACACTGTACCAGACCTTCTACTACACAAATATCCCTGTATGACAGCAGGTCTGATAACACAACACTGTACCAGGCCTTCTATTACACAAGTATCCCTGTAGGACATAAGGTCTGATAACACAACACTGTACCAGACCTTCTACTACACAAGTATCCCTGAAGGACAGCAGGTCTGATAGCACAACACTGTACCAGACCTTCTACTACACAAGCTTCCCTGTAAGGCAGCAGGTCTGATAACACTACACTGTAGCAGACCTTCTACTACACAAACATCCCTGTAGGACAGCAGATCTGATAACACAACACTGTACCAGAACTTCTACTGCACAAATATCCCTGTAGCACAGCAGGTCTGATAACACAGCATTGTGCCAGACCTTCTACTACACAAGTAACTCTGTAGGACAGCAGGACTGATAACACAACACTGTACCAGACCTTCTACTACACAAGCATCCCTGTAGGACAGCAGGTCTAGTAACACAACACTGTACCAGACCTTCTACTACACAAGTAACCCTGTAGGACAGCAGGTCTGATAATGCAACACTGTACCAGACCTTCTACTACACAAATATCCTTGTATGACAGCAGGTCTGATAACACAACACTGTACCAGGCCTTCTATTACACAAGTATCCCTGTAGGACATAAGGTCTGATAACACAACACTGTACCAGACCTTCTATTACACAAGTATCCCTGTAGGACATAAGGTCTGATAACACAACACTGTACCAGACCTTCTACTACACAAGTATCCCTGAAGGACAGCAGGTCTGATAGCACAACACTGTACCAGACCTTCTACTACACAAGCTTCCCTGTAAGGCAGCAGGTCTGATAACACTACACTGTAGCAGACCTTCTACTACACAAACATCCCTGTAGGACAGCAGATCTGATAACACAACACTGTACCAGAACTTCTACTGCACAAATATCCCTGTAGCACAGCAGGTCTGATAACACAGCATTGTGCCAGACCTTCTACTACACAAGTAACTCTGTAGGACAGCAGGACTGATAACACAACACTGTACCAGACCTTCTACTACACAAGCATCCCTGTAGGACAGCAGGTCTAGTAACACAACACTGTACCAGACCTTCTACTACACAAGTAACCCTGTAGGACAGCAGGTCTGATAATGCAACACTGTACCAGACCTTCTACTACACAAATATCCTTGTATGACAGCAGGTCTGATAACACAACACTGTACCAGGCCTTCTATTACACAAGTATCCCTGTAGGACATAAGGTCTGATAACACAACACTGTACCAGACCTTCTACTACACAAGTATCCCTGAAGGACAGCAGGTCTGATAGCACAACACTGTACCAGACCTTCTACTACACAAGCTTCCCTGTAAGGCAGCAGGTCTGATAACACTACACTGTAGCAGACCTTCTACTACACAAGCATCCCTGTAGGACAGCAGATCTGATAACACAACACTGTACCAGAACTTCTACTGCACAAATATCCCTGTAGCACAGCAGGTCTGATAACACAGCATTGTGCCAGACCTTCTACTACACAAGTAACCCTGTAGGACAGTAGGGCTGATAACAAAACACTGTGACCTTCTACTACACAAGTAACCCTGTAGGACAGTAAGGCTGATAACACAACACTGTGACCTTCTACTACACAAGTAACCCTGTAGCACAGCAGGTCTGATAACACAACACTGTACCAGAACTTCTACTACACAAGTAACCCTGTAGGACAGCAGGTCTGGTACCACAACTGTACCTAGCATTGGTGCCAGGTACCACAACATCCCTATAGGACAGCAGTGCTATGTTTGATAATGGAGATGGTATCTTCGCCAGTAGCCTGTGCAAATCCTCATTTTAGTATAAAGTAGCAATAAAAGGTATATCTGACTTGATTACCATTCAGTTTGAGATCCTATCAAGAGTTAATTCAATCAAAAATATGTAAAAACTGCTGTCTATCTGATGCATATCTCTAATTGTGTTTTTTCTTAGGTCAGGCATTATCCTCACACAGTAAAGAAAAAAATTAAAAACTATTCCAGCACTTGCTTCAAAATGCCAAGCCCCACCTCCTGTCAACAGCACATTCCTAATTAGATTAATTAGAGCAAAACAGAAAATTATTACACCACAAATGGAGAAGTACCATCACAAATACAGTTTACTGCCTGTTTTTTATTTGTGGCAGAGCACTTTCACTGCCTCTGACATTGTAGATCGTGGATGCTGACGGTTTCTTCATCTGCCTCAGTCTGATCTTTTCTGCAGCCAGTCATATCTGTCTTATGAAGGTGTTAGCATGTTTTGGCTCAAATATAAGCCCTTTGCACTGGTTTATGAACTAACTAACCTGCTGATCCTTCACATTGGAAGTACAAGGTGTCCTCTCCAATCCCATCAAAATAACAGCAGAAGTACCACAGGAGTAAGTCTTGCAAAATAGCCCCTATATAGTTTATGTCTTGACCCTGCTTTCTCCTCCTACATTAACTCATTACCCTTAGTAATACCACCCCTTAACACTCTGAGCTGATGGTGGGATTATCTGACATGAGTCCAGTACCTGTATGAAAATTTCTGGAAAATGATATAAAACTCATAACGCTGTGTCTTCAAAACATATACTTGATCTCAAATAGTGCAAAATTTAAATGTGTGCTGTGTGGAGCATACGAATGGATAAGAGAGTCTTCAGTACTTATAAATTTATGTATTCAATTTGCAAAGTGGAAACTGTAACCAGCTTCAAGAACTTGGGTCTTTATCTGGATCAAACTTCATCATTTAAAATGTACATATTATACCTACAGACAGAAGTAGGCATGATGCTATGTATGATGTGAAAATCATGCTTTTCTATTGAGAAGGCCAAATAGCAGTTGTTAACGTAGGCAAAGTGCTTTTATAGATCACAACAATACATATTTATTTATTAATTGATTGCTTTTTTTTTTACCAAGAAAGTCCGGCCAGGCACAGGTCCCATTTTCAGCAGAGGCCCAGGGGAAATGCTCCATTTTACAGAATGAGTAGAAGGCACTTATACAAGATTTACATAATAAATGTACATACTTGCATCATAGAATAGTAATGATATGGCAGTTAATCAAACAAGAATACAGTAAAATATTAGTTAATATCAAACCTATTAGAGTCTAGTTATTTCCAAAAGGGATCGTTTGTAACTAGATACTAAGTAGTAGACAGTGAAGGAGTTACAGGAGTATTGAGAAAGTCCAGGTAATGGAAGTGTCTATGGGAGAGAGAGGTAGTAATGGAAAGGGGCGGGGGCTAATCAGCTCCATCCATCTATGTATCTGTTTCCATGGTAATGGACAGCTGGACCTTGACAAATTGTAGGGCTTGGAATCATTCCATGACATGTCATTTTCAGGACACATTCACACACCCAGTACATGTCACACAGATACACACACACACACACACACACACACACACACACACACACACACACACACACACACACACACACACACACACAGACACACACACACACACACACACACACACACACACACACACACACACACACACACACACACACACACACACAGTGGAAATCAAACTAGAAACAGATAAAAATCAGGCAGCGAGTGAATGTGTCAAAAAACAAAAATAATTTAAGGTGAAAGATCAGATGTGAAGGCAGGAAATGTGGAAAATCCATAAATATAGTTGCAAGTACAGAAAACTCTTGGGACAACCTCATGTTGATCAGGACCAAATGCAGGAATGGTTAAGGAGAGGTGAATTTAAACCAAAACATGAAAGGTTAATATTGGCGGCACAGGATAGGGGACTACTTACATGTTGGTTTACAAAGACCATTGTACATGTGGGGGAAAAAGACAAGTGTAGGTTTTGTAAAACAGAATTGGAAACAAGTCACACGTCTTGTTGCTGGGTGTGATTCACTAATGGCAAATGAACTGTATACTGAAAGGCATAATAATGTGGCAAGGCTGTTGCATTGGGGATTGTACAAATATTATAATACTGAAGTACCTGAGAAGCATTGAAAACATGAGCCACAAAGCATTATGGAAAATGATGAAGTTTATATCACATGGCATCACCCATTACCATCAGTTCAAAAATATAGATGCGAGAAAACCAGATGTAGTAGTCCATGAAAAGAAGAAAAAAGTAGCATTGATCATTGAAATTGCTGCACCCAGTGACTACACTGTTTTATGTACAGACAGACACAAAAGTCATAAAATACTAGGATTTGCAGGCAGAAATGAGGGCAATGTGGAAGAAGGATACCCATACAGATCCAACAGAAGAAGAAGCAACTTATCTTATAAAAAAGAATTTACAGTGATACTTAGATATGCTACTGATACGTTTAACTCCATATGAATTGCAGGAGGAGTCAATTCTGCGCACATTGCAGGTGCTGCAAAGAGCACTTCTGGTTAACATCAAAGATTGAAACAATACTAATTTCATAAACTCCAATCATATTTTGACTTGGGGAATGGGGTCCATTCCCGTCATGGTATTAGAAACCCATAAGACTTGGAGAAATTAAACAGACACAGACAGACACACCTGAGCCTCTTTGAGATGTGGCAGTGTATTCACTGTTACAGATGAAAACACCTTCCTGCTCTCAGATTAAGATAATACCTAATTGATATCACTGCACAATACACATGTTCATAGAACATTAATAGTAGACACAGAGGTGCTTAAGTCCATTACAAAAGTGGATGAGTACAGCCAGAGTGTAGTTCACCACAATGAGAACTCATTTCATTCAAAATACAAATGCAGACAAATATTCTAAATGGTATGTAAACCGACTAAGGGTCTTGCATTAGTAAGATTTATTTACTTGCTATATCGGTTAGGCTATGTATGAGTGGTTAAAATAATACAAGCATGATGTTTAACCAAGTCACAATATAACCTTTTAAATGTCACATTCCACTACAGTATTCCATTGTACTACTTTTACCATGATTTATGTATAGTTGAATACGAAGGACTAGTGCACACCAGGCGTCATTGTCGTCGTCGTCATCATCATCATCAACCCCCTTTTTTGGATTTTCTACATGGGGTTGGGGTGTTATGTCAACTGTCACCATTTCTGCAAACTCACTGTCTTTCTCACTCTTCTTCTATGGTCATGCTTGACTGTCACAGGTCTTCTCTCACACAATCCATCCTTTTGCTGGATGCCCTCATTTCCTCTTGCTTTAGCCCTGTCTGCCCCAAATCTTTCTCACCAGATTGTCATCTGCTTTCCTGCACGTGTACCAGAACCACCTTAATTTGCTCTCTTTGACCTTCTTGAGTTACTTGTGCTTCTGCTGTGCTGTCTTCATTTTTTATCTGTCCCACAGTGTGCATCCTACCACCCTTCTCAGGCACTTCAACTCCATCACCTCTGCTCAGCCTTTACTGGCCAGGTTTCTGTACCATACAGTAGTACTGGTCGCACCAGTGTTTTGTTCACCTTACTTTTTAGCTTCTTTGGCATGCTTCTGTCATAAACTGCACATGGCACTCTGTACTAGTTGGCTGCAGCTCCTCTGATTCTAGCTTTGACCTCCTCATTCTGACTTCCTTTCTCCTCATCCACCCTTCCCAGATACTTGAAGCTGTTAATCTGTCCCACTGTTTTCTTTCTGCATCAATTCTCATCTTACTCTGATTTGACCCATTTGTTACCATGACAGCTGTCTTATATGTACTTAGCTTCATCCTGTGTGACTTCAGTTTTGCATTCCGTTCCACCCAGAGCTGTGGGTGGCTCACCTAGCACCTACTGTTGGTCCCCAATGAAGTGCCCCACCCCAGCTCAGCAAAAAACAAAGGGCTTTAGCTTTTTAATGTAGCAATCCAATTAATATATTTGTAACAATCAGCTTACTACAGGAAGATCTATGCCCCCCCAAGTCTTCCATTCAAGAGCAAAAAAACCCCCCAAAAACAGGATTTTACTGTAGCAAACCAGTTGCAACATTTGTAGCAACTGGCTTACTACAAACAGCCCCAGACCCCTCATCCTCAGCTCTTCTTCCATTCAAGAGTCAAAAAAAGGAAAAAGAAAAAGAATTTAATGTTGCAAGCCAATTGCAACATTTATAGCAATTCACTTAGCACAGACTCACCCCCTCCCCAACTCTTCCATTGAAGACCAACAAAAAAAAAAAATTCCATCCAGAAATGCTTGTACAGAAAGAAAGCTAAAACTGTTCTTCCCAATATTGCCCCTAACAATTTTATTATTTATTTATTTATTTATTTATATTTGTTAACCGGGAGTGTCCGACTGGACGTAGGTCCATTTTCAGCAGAGGCCCGGGGAGAAAAGCTCCACAGTTAAAATAAACAGACAGTAGTTACATTGGATTACATAGCAATTAATTTACATAGCAATTACTTAAAACATATTTACAGACGAAGAACATAGTACATCAGTAGATAACTAGAATCTTTATCTGTGAAGTACATAACCGACATTAACTAATGTTACAAGAAGAAGTTCCTGCTGTATAATAAGTACTATAATAATAGATTAATAATAGATTAGTACTAGGCTAACTGCCCTTGTGAGCCATTTTAAGCCTAGCTATTTATCCCCTGTGAGATTCAAACCCTGTACCTTGTGTTTGTAAGGCAAACACCTTAACCATTAGGCCACCCTCCCAACCCTAAAGCCCTACTGGCTTATGAGCATCTGAGCCTGCTATAATCAAGGTGGTTAGTGGAGTGGAAAGAAAGGTAGTGGTTGGATGGGAAGGGTGATATTAGAGTGGGTGTTGCAAGGTCATAGCCAGCATGTTTTTAGGTGCGCTTTTAGTAAAGTTTTGAAGTGGGTGCATGATGGTATGGAGGTAATTGTGGGTGTGAGGGAGTTCCATAATTTGGCTATGGTGCAAGAGAATAGTGCTTCCCCAGCAGAGTTTTTGGCTTTAGTGATCTGCAAGTGATTTTTGTTGCTGGTTCTTAGTGGTCTGGTGGTGCGATAGGGTTGGAGTAGATTCTGGAGGGATGGGACATTTAGTGGATGGTTTACTAGTTTGTGGGCGAGTGAGAGTTGATACCATTGGAGGAGGTGAGGGAGTTCAAGCCAGCCCAGTTCAGCAAGTGAGAGACAGTGGTGACTACAGTAGGATGTCCCTGTGGCGAATTTGGTGATTTTGTTGTAGCAGGTCTCTAGCTTGTTTAGATCGCATTGCCTTAGGTTGGTATATATTGGAGAGGCATAAAGTAGGGTGGAGATAGGTGGGAATTTGCTATTGAAATCTTTGCTGCTTTGGTGAGAAGTTACTTATTTCTGTATAGCGCTCCTAGTTTTTTGTAGACTTTTTTATGGTCATGGATATGTGAATGTCAAATTTTAGTTTATTGTCTATTTCCACTCCTAGCAATTTGGTGTGTTCAGTTGGGTATATAGTGGTTTTGTCTTTTGCTGTGATGTTAAAGTGAGAGTTGTTTTGAGTATGTTTGGTGGGTTGGAAGATGAGTAGTTTAGTTTTGTTTGGGTTGAGTATTAATTGGGCATCGGATAACCAAGTTTCAACAGAGGAAAAGGCTTCCTGTGTGACTTTTTGCAGTTTGGGTAGGGACTGGGCTGAGCAGATGATGGTTGAGTCATCTGTGTATTGTATGAGTGTGCCATGTTTGGTGGCAGAGGCTAGATTATTGGTGAAAACAGAGAAGAGTAGGGGTCCAAGGATGGATCCTTGGGGAACCCCTATGGAGACAGGTAGTTGGGGAGATATGTCATTCTGCCATACAATGGATTCTTGGCGGTCAAACAGGTAACTCTGAAACCATTTGGTGACTGATTGTGAGAAGGATAGGTTATTGAGGACAGAGATAAGTTGTTTGTGTGGAACCATGTCAAATGCTTTAGATAGGTCTAGGAAAGTAGCAGATGAGAGATAGCCATTGTTTTTATGCTGAAGGATAGTGTTAGTAAAGGAGAGTAAGGTAGTGGTGGTGCTATGGTTTGGTCGGAAACCATGCTGAGTATTGGAAAGGAGGTTGTTAGTAAGGAGGTAGTCTGAGACCTGAGAGTGTATGCATCTCTCTAGTATTTTGGAGAGTGGAGAGAGAATAGCTTTGGGGTGGTAATTGGTTAGTTCTGTTGAGGGTCTGCATTTGTTAAGGCGAATTATATGTGATACTACTTTCCACAGTGTGGGAACATAATTTTCTGACAGAGATCGGTTAATCAAGATGGATACTGGGTAGGCCGGAGCATCAGCTGCGATTTGTAGGTATTCACTTGGGAGGTTGTCTGCTGCTAATCTGGTGGGCTTAAGTTTAGTTAAGAGTTTTTTTATGTTGGAGGTAGTGGGTTGGGGGGAGGGGGGGTTGTGTTGTTTAGCTAGTGATAGTATGGTTTGTGTGAAGTGTGTGTTGAATGAGGCAGCAATATTTTCTGAGGAGTGAGGGATGTTAGGAGGAGGGGTACTGACTTTACCTGGGCGGAGGATGGAATTTATGGAGGACCAGAATTGTTTGGGGCTGTGTTGGGAGGAGTCTAGGGCAGACTAGTAGTATTGGAATGTGTCCTGTTTTATTAGCTTTTTGACTCTATTGCGTAGTTTTAGGAATTTCTGTCTAGTTGAGGGGGTTTTGGTTTTGCACCAGTGCTCCCAGGCTTTATCCCTGTTTTTCATTTCTGACTTAGTGGTTTTCTGTAGCCATGGGGAGGGTTGTGCTTTTATTCTGGAAAGTCTTATGAAGGCATGGTAATTAAGGATGCTCAGGAAGGTAGTATTAAATAATTCAACTGTGTCATCAAGACTGAGGTACTTTAGAGGATGCCAGTTACATTCTTTGAGGGATGAGATGAATTTGAGTGGGTTAAAGTTTAGGTTTTTACGTATTTGACTGTAGATGACAGGTTTAGCTTGGTATAGGTATTTTTTGAGTAGGAATGTTGGGGAGTGATCACTGAGGCTGACTGAAAAGCAGCCTTTTATATATGACTGGGGGCTCTTACTGACTAGTATCCAGTCCAGGGTAGTGTGCTTGCTGGAGTTTTTATTTATCCTGGTTGGCGACTGGACTAGTTGGGGGAAGCCATGAAAGTTTACATGATGGGTTGGATGGTTGTCAGAACAGGATTGCCAGTCAATATTGAAATCACCTAAAATGATAGTTTCTTGGGGGAGATGGAGGGTAGACCAGCTGAGGAGGTTTTCTAGTGGAGGGATGTTTTGGCCAGGTGGGAAGTAGCATCTAATTATGTTCATGGTTTTGTTTTGGTTTATTTTGAGGTTTGTAAATATTATTTCTTCATTGCCTATTTGTGGAGCTGATGATTTTAAGATCTGGATGTTTAGATGCTGTTTAAATATTATAGCTACACCGCCTCCTTTTTTGTTTAGCCGGACTACTCTTAGTATGCCATAACCTGTAGGGAGTATTTGCTCACTGGTACTGTAAGGTTTTAGCCAGGTTTCTGTCAGGATGACTATATCTGGGGAGTACAAGTCTATGGTGGCATGGAGTTCATGGACTGTTGGATATACTTCTAATATTTAGGCTTAGTAGAAGGAAGTCACTTGGCTTTCTATTGGCTGTAATATGGGAGAAGTTGTGGTTTCTAGTCTGATTATGAGGATTGGGGTTGGAGATTTTAGGGCCAGGGATGGGGTGGATATCTCCACTTAAGCTAGTTTAGATATGCATGAGGTTATTAGTTTTCTCAGTTTTTGAATGTGTTTGTTTATAAGGGAAACTTTATGATTGTGCTCTTTGGCTAATAGGTATGGTGGGAGGGTTACTGTGTTAAGTTGTAGGGATGCTTTATGTTTGAGTAATATAGTTGGTAGAATATGTGGGGGATGCATAGGGATGTTTCTTGAGTTGGTGGGAGGGGAGCTGAGTGAGGGTGAGACATGAGTGGTGGTGTGAGTAGTAGTACAGTGGTAGTGGTTGAGTGGGGGAATGATGGAGCTTTGGTAGGTTGTAGGATATGCAAAGAGAGTGCATGCAGTGAGCATAGGTAAGGTATGCTTGTACATGTTAGTTGAGGAGGTGTGAAAGTGGAAAGATGGAGGAGCTAGTGTTGGGTTAGCGCTGTGGTTGGCTACTGGAAAGATGGGAGGGGTTTGTGAGTGTAATAAAGGTGGGACCACTGGGGGTGGGAGGGAATAGGGGGCAGGGTGGGGAGCGAAGCAGGTAGAGACCCTGTTAGTTGCTCTTATGAGGGGGCTGGAAACAATCAGGTAACAGAGTTAACTGATAAATGAACATATGATAGTGACAAGGGTGGTTTTAGTTTTAAAAATGGTGCCTGCCACAGGTAATATTTATTAACTTTGGGATTGTCTTAAGGTAATAAACAGGGAAGGGGGAGGGGAGAACAAGGGTGTGAGCAGGCAGTTCTTTGTACTGCTGCTAATGAGCCAAAGCAAAGACATGTTTGTGTTTATGAAACAATCACAATTGATCAAGGACTGCTCTGAAACTGTAAGTCATTTCTTAACCATTTCTCAGGTGGAAAAACAGGATAGCCTTGTATCAGTAGGCTACTGTGGTCTCAGTTTAAATTAACAAACACACAGTATTGATCAGTTATGGATACTATTTGCTAATAGAAGGGAATAAGAGAGAAAGTGGAAGATGAGTGTGTGTGCATGTGTGTGTGTGTGTGTGTGTGTGTGTGGGGGGGCTAATTACAATCCAAAGCAGAGTGCTCTCCAGGGGAAAATGAATATTGGCTCAAACAGGCAGACACATACTCAAAGTTAACTTAAGTTGTTTGCAGACAGTTCAGACCCGGACTGCGCTTTTCTTATAAGAATGATAAAGGTGGTACCGCAGTTGAATACTTAAGAGTGGTGTTAGGTCTAGAAAAAAAGAGTACAGAGAGGAGTAAGCACTTTGAGATGGTAAAAATATATTAGAAAGATTGCAAAAAACAAACTGAGCAAATAGCTACTGTATATGCAGGAAAATGTTTTGAACCAACAACTAGTATATGCAGATACTGAGCCAACTGGAAAAACATCTGTTAGAAAAACCTCAAGACAGTTATGCAGTCACAGATAAAAAATATAGCAAGCAGCACTCTATCAAGATTGTCTAATATGATTCTATCCACCAGTAACAGCACAATTATATAGAAATAATTAGACACCAGTATGAGCTGTCTACACACACCACAATTACATGAATAACATTAGTGAACAAGGTGCAGCTATGCAAATAGACCATACATATTATTATACTAAAAACAACTTGGTGCAGACAAAATGCTAGCATGGCGTAGTAACTTCCAATAATAAAGCATAAATCATATTAGATGTCTAACACAATTCAACATAAACATATACAGTTGTAAAATATCTAACACAATTACACATAAATAGGCATTTATTTGTGCCCAGAGTGGCTGCCCCCTTTCCACCACCTGTACTATGCTTCTGAATTCATCTATCATTTGCTGAAGCTCTTGTTCAGAGTCTGCCTGTAATACCACATCATCTGCATACAGCATCTTTGTTGATCTGCTCCCTCTGACCTGTTTGGTAATGTAACTCCATCACCAGTATGAACAGCAGTGGGCTCAGAGCTGAACCCTGACGCATACTCACTCCCCACTGCGAACCCTTCTGTGAGTCTGAACACTTCATACTTGTATCATTTGGTCCTTGTACGTAGCCTGCACTAAATCTACCAATAACTCTGGGATTTCAAACCACCACAAGACTGCTCAAGTCAGCTTTCTTGGGACCTTCTAATTTGCTTTATCCAAGTTCAGGACTGCCTGGTTGGACTCTTTCCTCATCGCTAGCTAATTCTCAACTCTCTGTCTCACTGTGCTGCATCCTGATCTGAATCTAACCTGATTGTTTCCCATCTTACTTTCTACTACTCTGTGTATTCATTTATCAATCACCCTCTCCAGAACTTTCATGCAGTATGACGGGACTATGATACCTCAATACCATCCAGAGTTGTGAATATCCTCTTTGCTCTTGTACGCTGGTACTAGAATTCTAATCTGGGATGTACCTTTCTCTCCATATTGCTAAGAGGAACCTCTTGAAGCATTTGTCCACCAACTAACTCACCCAGCATCTTGATCATATCTGCGTTTACCTCATATGATCCTGCTGCTTTCCCTGACTTTATTTTTGTTAGAACTGTTCTTATTTCTCCTATGGTGGGCTCCTCCTCTTAATTAATTGCAGGCTGTGCCTGGGGTAATATAGCTTATGTTATTTTTTCTTTCAGAAGGTGCTGGAAGTAGCCCTTTCATCTGCCTTTGATGTCCTGTGGACTCGTGATCATGTTGTTGCTGACATCCCTTATAAAAGGTGTCAAATGATCATCTTTCCTTAGCTTTGCTTTGCAACCAGTGGAGTTTCTTTGTGCCATCTGCTGAGTTACTTTCCAGAAGTTGGTGGAGTGCCTCTGATGCAATATTCTTTGCTATTGCAACTACTCTCTTGCCCTCTCTGTTAGCCAACCAATATGCTCTCTAAGCCTGGTCCATCTTTTCTATATCCCACCTTTTTCCTATACTTTCTGATGGTTTCCTGGACTTTCACATTCTACTAGTAGCTTTCTTTGTATACTTTATTTCCATACCTGGCTTGGATGCACACCTGTTCTGCAGTCCTCACACCTGCTGTTTTCAGATGCTGCTATTCTTCTTCAGCCCCACCTAGTTTCTCTTCTTCCTGATGTGCTAAAGTCCTGAGTATTTTCTTGAACTCTTGAGCTTTCTTTCCAGTCAAATTTATAGGTCTTCAGCCTAATTTCTGTTGAGCTTAGAGCCTTCTTTGACCATTACTTGCATCTGAAAGTGGCAACCAGTGGTTTATGCTGTGGTCCAACTGTTTTCACTGGGAATGGATTGCAATCACTGATTCCAACCCAGTGCTCTTTCCTTATTAGGAGGAAGTCTACTTGAGTTACATGCTGACACTCTTGTATGTGTTGGGTACTATCAAGCCATTTGCCAGGCAGAAGTCTAGAATTTCTTCTCCTTTGTTCCTATTGCCCCACCCATGTGTACCCAGGCAATCCTCGTATCCTGTTCTTTCTGTCCCAAAATGAGCATTCAGATAACCCATTATCAATGCCAATTCATGTTGTCCTGCTTTATCTACTAGATCTGGCAGCTGCTGAGTGCATGTACTCTTTTTCCTTGCTATCACAACCCTGTTGTGGGGTATAGGCTGTAATTATGAATATTGCCCGATCATCAGACTGCAATTTGATTGCCATAATTCTGTCACTAATTCTGATGACATCCTTCAGTGTCTCCTGAAGCTTCTCCCTCACCACAATTCCCACACCATTTCTGGCCTGTCTTCCTCCTGAGTAGTAGACTGTGGATCCCAAGCCAAGTGGTTTTACTGCACTGCCCTTCCATCTTGTCTTCTGGATAAAGAGGATGTTCAGTCTCCTCCTTACCATCATGTCAACCATTTCCAAACTGTGTACTGTCAGTGAACTATAGAGAGTATATCAATCTTTAGTTAATGTTTGTTAGGTTGATTGGTTTTGCATCCAGCTTGAGCTGAACAGAAGTATCCCAAATAACCCACCAGCACCTTTGGGCTTTATGGCAGGCATAGACTGGATGATAGGGGCACATAGACCCCCTCCCACTATTAGCATGGTTCATTGGTGTAGGTCTGAGTAGTCCGGGTCCTCAGCCCACTTATTACTGGCAAATACCAATGTCCATTTTTGGCAACATTGCATTTTTGGAGGCATGCAGAGTATGATCCATGTTTTCCGATATAGAGGATGCTGCGCACCACAGTTGTTCTCCAAAGCAATTAGTCTGTACAACTCTTTTTCCAATAGGCACCATCTAGAGTATGTACTGCTGCCCACAAACTTGATTCTTGGGTGAGTTTGAAGTGAAAACACCCATCATGATTTTAGGAGATGGGAGGAACACCACAAAAAACAAAGGGAGAATATGCAAACTCCACACGGGGATTGGACAGAGGTCAGGATCAAACCTTGTATGTGGGAGGCAAAGCCCATAACCATTATGCCATCTGTGTCATTTCCCATCATTGTTTGTCAACAGACTACTTCTTTAATGTCTTGCAAATTCATATTCCTTGCTGTCGTAATCCTGTACCTTAGCCTTTACATCCCCCTTCTTACTAGTTTAATGTTTTTGATTGTTGAGTTTATCTTGAACAGCCAATGATAATAGTATTATGACAGCATGTGTTCATGAAAATACTCTAATATTTGTGTCTTGATTTTACCCAGTCTGAAAAGGGTCCATTTGGATCTCTCCTACTGTTCAGTAAAGAAATAATACATATAAAGTACTAGGAAGCATACCTCTCAACTGCACAGAATTTTACAGAATATCCAAACTTCTGCCTGATATTTTTGGTCTGTCCCTTGTAAAAGATGTGGTTTTCTGGCAAATCACTGGGGATTGCATTTACTAAGTAATGACAGACATTTGAGTTTCAAACTTCATATCCTTCTGGAAATGTATGCTAATGCAAAACCTGTTATTGTAGCTGCTTCCTAAGTTGATAAGAGAAATATTTAAAAACAGTCCCTGGTTTTAGGTTTTTATCTGCCCGTTATGTTTAGCTTTGTCCCTGCATCTTGCAGTAAGACATTGAGAGGTATTCCAGGAAACCATTTTTGAAAGAGTGAACTTTAGGGACGTTTGCTTGTAGTTTTAGAATGGGCCAGTGAAGGAGGTGGGATTTGAAGTGGCTGGTCAGTGTCTGCAGGTAACCATTTTTTGGTATTCAGTGATACTAGTCTCCTATAGTGAACTGGGGAAGTATCCTGCCATGATTCTATGAGTGGTAGAGAAAACGGAACAGAAGCTGAGAGTTCCAGAGGAAGTGTTGCAAACACGTTTAACTAACCCCATATGTAATACGGTGCCTGACTCTGTGCTTTATTTGGACAGCAGGACTTTTGATTGATTGTTTCCAGCACTCTTTGTTTGACAAAGTGTATCTCTGCAAGAGTTCTATCCCAAGTGGCAGATACACAGCCTCTGATCTGTGTTTGTTTTACAGCATTGTTTAGAGTGCAAAGGTGATTTGGATTCACATCAAAGGCACATTTTTCTGTGACACAGCATGTCCTGGATTTCTGCAAGCTGAAAAGGATTAGCTATTTTAAACTGACTGGTCTACTCTTATTCTGGGGTGGCCTAGAACTGCACAGAGGTATAACTGACAAAAAAATGAGTCTCTGCATATAAACAGAAACATTTAATTATAATAAATATTTATTTTGGTCTAGGACAGAAAAAATGTCCTTTACAAAAGTGTTCATTGTATTTTTTAATGACATAATGTCCTAAAAGAGTCTGCATTTTATGGCAATGTCCCCTGAAGAGGACTTTGTTGTTGTTAGAGGTTGTATGATTGCACAATCAGTCAGTGGTTCCTTGTGAGTACTGAAGACTAGCTGACGTTTTAGGCTGCAAATTAAATGGCTGGGTTTGAATCCCACTGGCTGGCACCTGCAAAGTGTGGTACCCTGAGCAAGTGTCTAACTTCTTTGTTCTCTGTCTTTTCTTTTACAAGGATCATAAGAATCCTGTTGACATCAACTGGTTACAAAATGGAAGAAAGTAAATACGCTGTGCAGAGGAGATGCCGTATGTCACAAAAGTATTTTGCTCTAATTCTGCATATATCAAAATCATGCTTTAAGCAGGCCTACATATATTAATGTTGTTGGCATCTATTAGTCTTGTACTTTGTGACAGGAGAATCACGTTGCATGTTAAATCTTAAATTCTGGTAATGGGTCATAAATACCTAGTGTTGATTTTCTTGTATATTTACTAATTTGTAGCACAACTAGAAATAATGTTCAGTTAGTAACAGATAATAGATGATTGTCCTTGTTCCTTATAAAAGAGTAAGCAGGAGCGCTACCACACTGACTATGTGACCTGTTGTCATGTCTTGAAAGATCTCACATAGTTGCATTTATGTTAGCATGTGAAGCTTGCTTTGTTGCAGTAGCTGTGCTTTATTCTGAGGTCATGGGCTGAAGAAGATGGAAAAAGTGAGATCTGTATTTTAGAAGCTCTCCCACTTCCCAGAATTTGTGACCTTGGAGGTAATATAGAGAGGGAGGTGTGTGTGTGTGTGTGTGTGTGTGTGTGTGTGTGTGTGTGTGTGTGTGTGTGTGTGTGTGTGTGTGTATGTGTTTGTGTGGAGGGGTGGCAGAACCCTTACATCTTGGAAGCTGCAAAAAAAACTGTAGATCTTAGACTCTAAACATGAGTTTTATTTATTTATTTATTAGCATTTATTTACTGGGAAGGTCTGACTGGATGGACCCTGGGGAGAAACGCTCTGCAATGAAGATGTTCCTGTTTCAGTTCCTAACAAAACAGTAATGTAGGGAACACCCTGTATTTTATTTTTTGATGTTGACTTAAAATTTTAGTTTAATTTTTTTTTTCCATTAAATGTGCTTGTGTTTAAGTATTGCAATGCTTTTAAATAAAATGTGTAACTCCAGAGCAAGGTTTGGCATTAGCCAAATCACCAGAAATGCTGCTGCTCCTGGACTGTCCTGTCCTATTTATGTCACAGAGGTCATTGTTTCACTCAAAACCACTGTCATACTGATGCATGACTGTAATACTATTAATGTGCTGTACAGAATGGAGTGATGGCCTCAGCGGCATAAGTACAAAACCCAGGCAAGTTCTGAAATTGCGGAAGAACTCCTTATGGTAATTTGTCAATAAACTGAACATAATGGTGACCCGTTTATTAATCTTGTCAAAAGTCAATTGACCATATCATTTACCTTGTTAACAAATAGATAAGTAGATGGACAAGACAGAGAGACAGACAGACAGGCAGATAAAAGATAGTGACTACCCAACATTACTGATCTGAATGAGCAGCTAAAAAGTTGCACTTATTGTCCACAACAAAGATTTAGTACCAGCTGTGTCTTTTTTCTTAGCAGCTGGAGGAGGCCTGATAATAAAAAGTCCTTCCCAAAGAACAGTGAGATAGGCTGGATAGCCCACTAAATGTAATAGACAACAGAGAACGCATATTGTTAGCACAACTGAATCTAGCAGACATAAAGATACAACATAAGGCTACAATGTCCAGTTAGGCTTTTTTAGCTGTATAGACATTTTTTTTTTTTTTTTTACAGAAACCAGCTTACTGTGTGGTTTCCATAGTTTTATATATATATATATATATATATATATATATATATATATATATATATGTAGGTCTACTTATGATTGTCAAAAACTCACTTTCTCGACAACCAGAAGATCGACCCCATTTAAGCGAAAGTGCACTAAATCGAAAGTGCACTTTCGCAAAAGCCGGTTCTCTGAAGCGCATTACAGTGGGGATAAGGAAATATATCTTTTCCCCACTGTAGTGCGATCTCGGAGTTAGTATTTTTAAGTAGGGGGGTGCAGGGGGCTTGCCCCCCCTGCAAAATACTGTTTAAAGCAGTTTTGTTTTGTTTTTTTTACAGTTCGGAGAACCGGCTTTTGCAAAAGTGAACTTTCACTTTAATCAGTTTCGATGTTGCTTGATCGAGATTGTGAGATTTCGATCAAACAACATAGACCCATATATATATATATATATATATATATATATATATATTTCATATGTTAGTACTAGGCTAGCTGCACCTGCAAGCCATTTTAAGCTTAGTCAATTTCCTTTACTAAGGTGAGAATCACACCTTGTACCTTGTATCTATAAGGTAAACACCTTAACCATTAATCCACACTAACCTGGACATCCCAATTACTCATTTCCAGGGTACCTCTGATGTAACCCTAGCAACAGGTGGGCTCCCCAACTTTACGGGGAGTTGACTTTGTGGTGTTCATTAGTAACACCCAAGTAGAAAGAGATCTCTTAGTGAGGTATGAGACATGGCAACTGGAGGTCTTTGTTTGCATGGGAGCCACTCAACTGCCTCAAGACACAGTGGCTAGACGGTCAGGCTGGTGGAGGAAGAAATATCACAGATCCATTAACCCCACCACAGCTTATTACATTTAGCAAGAAAAGTAACAGTTAGTTGTAGTAATATCAGACTTAGTAGGGGTAGAGCCCTTATCAAAAAGTATTTGTGAAATGTTTGGGTGCTTGTCCCCCTGCAAAACAATTGTTTTCCATGTCTGGGACCTTTTTACTGTCACTGTTTTGAAATTGCCCCCCCAAGGCTTTAGATATTTAGTTTAAATTAATTGTTATTCAACTAAGAGACAGACAGTTAATCAGAATAAATCCAGTTCTTTGTATTGCATAAGCTTAAGTACATAGAAACTCATAGTCAGGTAGTGTAGTTTGTTAAGAATGTGAACAAATGCACATTTAAAAAAAAAATCTTTTTTTTTTTGCATGAGGCAAGCCCCCCCGACACCCCCAAACTTAATTATTCTCACTCTAATGTCACTCTATCTTGAAGACCATACGTTCACTGACACGCAGTGCAAAGCTGGTTTCTGTTTCTCTTGGAGGCTGTGAAACCAGACCAGCTGCTAAGAAAACATAAAACCAGCAGCATCTCACATTTATGCTTCTTGGAGAACTAAAGAACAATTAAATAAATAGTCGAGCAGCTAAGTAGCTGAGTCATGAACTATTGTAATCAGAGCAACTGAGCGAAAGCCGAACCTGTCACACTGTAGTTGTATTCCGTAAGTACATCCAAATGGAAAAAGCCAGATGGGGGCAAGTCGAGGAGGAGAACAAGTGACCCAGAACTATGCTGTCTCTGCCCAGCACAAAGTTTCCCTTGCTGATAGCTACTAGTCCTGTTTTTCTGCAGTGTTAATGGAAGTGGTAACAAAAAAAAAAAAAAAATCAATGAATCTGAAATGTAAACAAACATAATCTGAAGTCAGTCTGAAATTAGGTTTGATTTTCTAAGTGTGACATTTGAAGATGTAGAGGCCACTTGAAGGGGAAAATTTTGAATGGTTTCAATTCTCATTCCGTCACTTGGGATGTTTTTTAAATCTTGGCGAATTCAGGAAAGAATTTTAGGTGCCCACTGCCCCAAGAACAACAACATACTGTAGTAACGTGATGCTTCTCTTGTGCCATTAATATAGCTTGCTGTCTGTGCTAGCAAGCATCTAGCTGGAATGTGCAGGCAAAGCAACAGATGCTTGGAAAATGTGATATGCAAAAGTTTTTTATGAGTAATGCGTACCAGAAGGCTTATACACAAAAGAAAGGTTAGACCTGGGTAACCTTTATTTGAGGCCTGGGATGTAGCAATTTAGAGCTGCCTGCATTTAAAATGTATTTCTTAAACCCAAAATGTATTTTTTCATATTAACTATAACAAATAATTGCATTTCAAAAGAGATTTATGTGACTAATAATGAAATATGTAAGCATTAACTTGCTGATGTAGAAAACATCAAGTCCCACAGCCGGTATAAGTCTCACAGGAAAACCCTTGTCATTCTCCATGCACAAATGTAATTAAAGGTCTGTTATGCATTCTTCACTACACAAGTTCACTCCTTGGCTGAGGACGCCTTATTGGTATTTGAAGGTACCGTAGTTATTTCCCATAAATAGTGACAGTAGTTGCTGGTAATTATAATGACTGAAGGTATGTTAAATTACTTTATAGTTTAAAACTGAGTAAAAGGGTCAGTTTTTCAGTATTTGGCTTTGTAGGGGGGAAGGCTTAAAACCTATGAATAATACACATTGGAGCAGCTGGGAAATTCTGAGTAGACCAAACACTTATTTGCTGCTTTTCTGCAGTCACTGAATGTGCTCATATGTATGACAGTAAAGGTATGATTACTGAATATAGTAATTCACCCTATTAGCACTGCCACTGTCTGACCTCACAGTTCATTGTCATGGTGAACATTTTAATGGAACAAACAAAAACACTGTGAGTGAAGTGGAAAAAACACTTCTTTAGTAAAACCATTTCAGATGAATGTCCTAAGCATGGTACGGATCTTGGAGGGAGGCACTGAAATATGTGCTTCCGAGGGCATTGCCTTTTTGTTTATGAAAAGAAAATGCCAAAGCATTAAGCTGTGTTTTCAGCATTTTTAGAGACTGAAACCCTATATCTGGACATTTACTATGTCTCTCTCTTTAAATCACTTCTATCTACTGGGTTTTAATCCCTAAGAGACTGTACAGACATCTCAGAAAATTTACAGTAGCAAGCTTGCAACAAGTTAAAAAGGATTTAGTGCTTGTATGGTATTAAGTTTAATTTGAGCTTACAAAAGTGCAGAAGTGAATTTTTGTTTAACTCTTTTTCTATCCCTATGGAGCAGAAGTATTATATACAAGATACAGGCCCACAGAGACGGCCGTGACCATATAGGTTCTGAAACAAAAATATCAGCTATTTTAGGACACTTTTCTGAGACATCAAACCTCTTTTTATAGATGACATGCCTTCCCCTCAATCCTTTTCACAATGGCAACATTCCCTACTTCACTCGGCAAGGTACTGCATTGTTTGTTTCAGTGAAGAAGAACCTCAGGTAGCCATTTTCTGTTTA